>NC_053117.1:32792857-32982857 GCF_010015445.1 Perca fluviatilis
CTGCAGTTTTTATTTTATTTTTCTCTTTTTCAATGTATTTCACATGAATAGTTCTATATTGCACTAATATCAACCTAAAAAAAAGCACCTAAATGAGTTTGTGTCCTATCAAAGTTATAGTAATTACATGTTTCCGTCTGGTAAATAGTGTTCACGTCAACTTTCAAGTTGCAATTATGATTGGTTAGGGCTGTTTTTTGTGCTTCGGAACTAATCCACAGCGAACGAATAGTCGATTGGCCAAATATTCTGGTCCAGCCATACAACTCAGGAAACTGATACTTTTCTGAAAGCTTCTATATTTCTGACTTGATACTTAATAATATGGAAGTGACTGAAAACCAAACTAATATAGATACCTTACATCAAGTCTGTTGTTCAATGTAATATAGTCTGGATTAACAGAAGTACATTTCCAGGATAAAGCCTGACATCCCTCATCATCCCTAGCATGCCCTTCACCTTCCACTCTCTGTTCGTTGCCATTCTTAAAGTCCCCTTGCTACAGGAAACAACAACAAACTTCGAGGTAGCAAGCCACAAAGATTTTTGGAAATTTGGATTGTGCAATAGGGCAGGCCTGCTTGGTTCTTGTGGGGAAGGATTGTAAAGATTTACAAAGAATATGTTTACGGCATTTACTATATAACTGGGACATTTTGGGACCGATGGGTGGGGATTGCTATGGATGAAGTACACAGGGCAATACGCTGGCAAGAGCAAATTACGTTAAACCATGTATCCTGCTAATTTAAATAGCTAACGTTACAGTATTGTGTAAACCGTTAACTTCATTTCATATTCCATGCAGTTTTCTTTTGCGGGGTGCAATTGTTCCACCAAAACAAGCTCCTTTCCTAGACCATTTTGTAGAGCCACTGTCTCTGCTTTCGGATCTTAGCGCTTCCGAAGTCAATTGTTATTGGTTTAAAGAAATGCAAACAATCCAGTGTTTTTTTCTCCTATGCTAGAATGTATCTGAAGTGTTGCCAGACCTTACTCCACAGCGCTGTGGAGATAGGTCTGGCAAAGCGAAACTAAATTTAATTAAACCCGAGTTTAACAGTTATCGTAGTTATATTTTCAATGCACAGTATTTTAATCCTCACATGAACATCGCTATAATCAAAAATCCCTCTTGATAATGTGAATGCTCTCAAGTCGTTAAAAAATGAATTCTATCTTCACCATCCATCCCATATGACATGAACGCAGCATTACCTACTGTCCAATACTGTCCGTACCTACTCTCCAGGGTGTCAATGAAAGGATTTTTGCTATGTTGCTAATGTGCGCTTGGAAATTAATGTAAATATCCAAATTATGCTTTCTTTAAAGCCAGCTGTGGGGAAACAATACTCTTTCTGATAAACATGCAGCACTGAGAGGGGTGTCAACAGCATAAATAATAAAAGAGAAAAGACTGTGATCAGACAGCACTAAATCATTCCTGTTATTATAACTTGATAAAGTCATTGGGAAGGAAAAAGGTCACCATTTTTTTAAACTTATACACAACTTAATTGACAGAGAACTGAATGAAAAGAGCAGTCTGTGACCTGAATCACCAAAGAGGCAGTCAAACAGAAAGACAACACCCTAACAGGGATGGGAAAGGAGTCTCAAGAGAAAGGCTTCTCCCCATTCTACATCAAGAGAAAAAAACAGAACTATAACTAGCTTGAAAAAAAAACTATTCTCATGAGTTATCATACCCAGATTAGAAAATGCATTTCCTGCGAAAATGCTGGGAATGCTGACATAGCTGAATTGCTAAAG
Source organism: Perca fluviatilis (assembly GCF_010015445.1). Lineage (NCBI taxonomy): Eukaryota > Metazoa > Chordata > Actinopteri > Perciformes > Percidae > Perca > Perca fluviatilis. The sequence continues at coordinate 32,794,637 of NC_053117.1, forward strand.
CTAACTGGTTGAATAGCTTAAATCTGTAAGAAGAAGTTGAAATAGTGAGAATAGTTGAAAAAGTGGAAATCGTTAAAAAGTTAGCTTTAAAAGCTGAAAAATGACAAAATATGTAGAACATTGTGGGAGTCTTTAGCTGAAGCTGAAGAACAGTTGAAAAAGTGGAAGTTGGTTCAATAAGTTAAAGAAAGTAAGAGAGGGAGGGAGGAGGGATGGAGAGAGGAGAGAGAGAAAAGAGAAAGAGACAGGGAGAGGGAGGGAGAAGGCGGGATGAGAGAGAGGAGAGAGAGAGAAAAAGAGAGAGAGAGAGAGACAGAGAGAGATGGAGGAGAAGGAGGGATGGAGAGAGGGACAGAGAGAGGGAGAAGGAGGGATGGAGAGAGGACAGAGAGAAAAAAAGAGAGAGAAACAGGGAGAGAAAGAAAAAGACAAACAGAGAATAGAGAAGGAGGAGAAGGCGGGAAGGAGAAAGAAGGAGAGAGAAATCTGTAAGAAGAAGTTGAAATAGTGAGAATAGTTGAAAAGTGGAAATCGTTAAAAGTTGGCTTTAAAAGCTGAAAAATGACAAAATAATAGTAGAACATTGTCGAGTCTTTAGCTGAAGCTGAAGAATAGTTGAAAAAAGGGTGGAAATGGTTCAATAAGTTAAAGAAAGTAAGAGAGGGAGGGAGGAGGAGGAGAAAAAGAAGAGAGAGAAAAAAAGAGAAAGAGACAGGAGAGGGAGGGAGAAGGCGGATGAGAGAGAAGGAGAGAGGGAGAAAAAGAGAGAAAGAAGGAGAAGGAGAGAGAGAAAGAGGAGAAGAGAAAAAGAGAGAGAGAAGAGAAGAGACAGAGAGAGAGGGAGGGAGAAGGAGGGATGGAGAGAGAAGAGAGAGAAAAGAGAGAAACAGGAGAGAGAGAGAAAGAAAAGACAAACAGAGAGATAGAGAGGGAGGAGAAGGCGGATGGAGAAAGGAGAGAGAGAAAAAGTAAGAAGAAGAAATAGTGAGAATAGTGGAAAAAGTGGAAAGCAGAAAAAGTTGGCTTTAAAAGCCGAAATACAAAAATGTGAGAACATAGGAGTCCTGAATGAAGCTGAAGAATAGCTGAAAAGGAAACTGGTCCATCAAGCCAAAGAAAGAAGAGATGGAGGAGGAGGGAGAAGAAGAGAGAGAGAAAAAAGAGAAAGAGACAGGGAGAGAGGGAGGAGAAGGGGAGAGAGAGAAGGAGAGAGAGGAGGAAAAGAGAAGGGAGAGGGAGGAGAAAGGAGGAGAGAAAGGAGAGAGAGAGAAAAAGAGAAAGAGAGAGAAGAGAGAGAGGAGGAGAAGGAGGGAGGAGAGAGGACAGAGAGAGAAAAGAGAGAGAAAAGGAGAGAGAAAGAAAAAGAAAACAGAGAGAAGAGGAGGAGAAGGGAGGAGAAAGGAGAGAGAGGAGAACGAAGAAGAAGGAAACAGTGAGAATAGCTGAAAAGTGGAAAGGAAAACGACAAAAATGTAGAAATTGGGAGTTTAGCGGCGAAGAATACGAAAAGGAAATGGTCCATAAGCAAAGAAAGCAAGAGAGGAGGGAGGAGGAGGAGAAAGAAGAAGAGAGAGAGAAAAGAGAAAAGAGAAGGAGAGAGGAGGGAGAAGGGGAGAGAGAGAAGGAGAGAGAAGGAGAAAAAGAGAAAGAGACAGGAGAGAGGAGGAGAAGGGGAGAGAGAGAAGGAGAGAGGGGAAAAAGAGAAAGAGACAGGGAGAGGGAGGAGAAGGGGAGGAGAGAGAAGGAGAGAGAAAAGAGAAAGAGAGAGAAGAGAGAGAGGAGGGAGAAGGAGGGAGGAGAGAGAGAAGGAGAGAGAGAAAAGAGAAAGAGAAGGAGAGAGGGAGGAGAAAGGAGAGAGAGAAGGAGAGAGAGACAGAGAGAGAGGAGGGAGAAGGAGGGAGGAGAGAGAAGAGAGAAAAAACAGAGAGAAACAGGGAGAGAGAGAGAAAAGAAAAGAGAAACAGAGAGAAGAGGAGGGAGAAAGGAGGAGAGAGAGAGAGAAGAGAAGAGAGAGAGAGAAAGAGAGAGAGAAGGAGGAGAGGAGAGAGAAAAGGAGAGAGAAGAGAGAGAGAAAAGAGGAAAGGAGAAGGGAGGGAGAGAAAGAGAGAGAAGAGGAAAGGAGAGAGAGAAGAGGAGGAGGAGGAGAAGGAAGAGAAGGAGAGGAAAAGAGAAGAAGGAGAAGGGAGAAGAGAGAAGGAGGAGAAGGAGGAGAGAGAGAGAGAGAGAAGGAGAGGAGAGGAAGAGGAAAGAGAGAGAAAGGAGGAGGGAGAAGGAGAGAGAGAAAGAGAGGAGGAAGGGAGAGAGAGGAGAAAGAGAAGAGAAGGGGGCGGGGGGGAGCGGCCAGCGGAGGCGGCACACCCAATGGTAAGAGCCGCAAGCTAAATGCGGGATCCTGAGCACACAAGGCCAGCGGTAATGGCGACTGGCCGGCCAGCGGGGCTCCCACACGCAGAAAGAGGGAAGAGGAGGGGAGGGGAGGGGGAAAGAGCGTGAGAGCAGGGGCAAAGCAGGAGAGGCCAAGCGAAGGAGGTGAAGAAATGTGCCGACCGGGGGGAGGAGCTTGGGGCGGCGCATAACGGGTGCAGCGTGGCCACAGGGTGGTACCAGAGGCCCCAGGCACGGATGGATGGGTGGCACAGCGGCGTGGGGCCCAGGGGCCCCAAACCAAGGTTGTGGTGCCCTTTCCACTAAACATTGGCGCCTAAGCGACGGTCCCATCTGGGCTCCCGTAGTTCCGAATGGGCCCAGCCCTCCCCCCGCGCGTTTGCCATAGTGATAAACAAACAACATGGCAGCGACAGCGGCTAATATTAGTTATTTTCTTAACTACTCGTTTCATTACTTACTTAACCGTAATATCCGCCAAAATGACCCGCAGCTCATTGTGCTCTGTACCCAGCTCAAAGTCACCTATTTTCGGATTACTGAACTACCGCCTCCTTGAGGAACTCTGATGCGGCTCAACACATCTACTAGCTAAAAGCCACTGATACGACCGAGCTGTAGCGGCCGGAGGTCTGTAGCGGCTTACAACAACTAGCAATCACCACTCTGTAGCACGGAGCTCCTCTTCGACGTTTGTTTTTACCGCTAGTTACTACGAAGGAGCTTGCTACAGGTATGCTACACTCATGAGACCATGGCATGTTAATGTACATTACTCAGCAACAGGTGAAAATAGGGGCAAGGTTGCGCGACTAAAGTTAAAATGAATTGAACTTTTACTGAGTAACAGAAGTGAATTACCTGTATGTGTGAAAACAGCTTTATCTCACGCATCCGTTTAGTGGTTGTTGAATATATAACATTATTATATAATTTGTTTGTGAAATATTTTTTCACTCTTTCACAGAGGGCGCCCCCCCAATACAATGATAGGGAAAACACTCAAACCAATATTTACATGAAATTGGCATGAATAATCATAATGGTATACATGCCCCGTGTGTGTGTGTGTGTGTGTGTGTGTGTGTGTGTGTGTGTGTGTGTGTGTGTGTGTGTGTGTGTGTGAGATCTTGTCATGTGTCATCTGCAGATTCATTTTAAGTGTGGGGGGGGGGGGATCGATTTAAATCATGAATCAGATTCTTTGTGAAAAAATCAGGGATTTTTTTGAGGCCATATCGCCCAGCCCTACTTCCTACTAACACAGAGTATGTCAGTATTGTTTGGCCCTGAAGCCCAAGTAGTTGTGTGAAGTCACTTATGACCTTAATAAATCAAAAAGCAAAAGGCTATGAATCTGAACAAATTTAGGTATTGCCCTTCTCCAGCTGATCATCCCCAAAATGCACCAGAATACAGGAAATCACATCTATCACATTCAAAATTTTCCCCCAGACCTCCCCTCTCCATTTGCATCCACTTTTGCACAAATACAATAGGGGGGGAGGGTCCTTATGCATCTGTGCCCCGGGGGGACAGTAGTTCATAAACCGTGACTGTATTAATACATAACCTCACTGTATTCATTTACAATGTAACATTATAGCATGACATTTGTGTCAATAATCGTCAAGCACAGGTGACTCCGCGTGGTGGGAGGGGGGGCCCCAAATCAAATTCTGCTTAGGGCCCCCAAAAGGCTCGGGCCGGCGCTGTCCACAGTCTGGAGAGGATTGCTGCAGCCATGGAGCGTGGGCCTCCAAACGCACCACCTGCACCTGTTGTGCCCCTTCCTCCTCCCCCCACTCCATCTCTGTCCACCCGCTCCACCAGGAGCGCATCGCGCATTGCCACTCCCAGACCAGATCCCTCCGTAGTGTCCAATCCCACCGTAGTTCAACATCACGTTTCCTTAAGTCCTCTAATATTTCCTCATTTATGTCATCAACACATCCATGAGTCATGGAAATGTGTAAAACACAACAAGCCACAAAGAATGCTGCGACTTTTTGAGGATTGTACTGTAAAGTGCCTCCTGATCTATCCAAACACCTGAAGCGCATTTTCAGTAATATTTTTCTTTGTAATTATGTATGGTTTGCAAAAATGGGAACTGCTGCGTCCGTGTAGATGAGAGAAGTGTATGCGTGTTGTGAACACGCTACATTATGGCCAAGCATGCGCCCCTAAAATAGCATCTGAATAACGCGCTACTGACTTTAGGGGAAAAGTCTGCTGTGCGTGGTATGCAAAATAGGAATGATACATGCGTCGGTGTACAAAGGCAATTGCGCTGAGTGCAAGATAGGGCCCTAAGACTCTCAGTAGCATGTGAGGACAGTATTAAAAGGACAGTCAAACAGACAGAGAGAGTGAGTAGAGACAAAAAACAAGGCAAGATAATGTATGTGGTGAAAGAAAAAGAGATAACCAGACAGACAGCAAAAGAGGGATAAAATAAACAACTGAGACAGACAAAGATTAAATCAAAGGATGCATGAGCAGAGACGAGCATGTGAGGCCTAGTGACCCTGAGTATAAAGGGATCAACATTCAACTGTTTAATGCCTTATCCCACCAGTCATCTCATTGTGACCATTTATAACTACACCAATTACACCGTAAAAGAAATACATTATACAAATATTTGACTTGAAGTTTAGTGTTTCCTATCCTAAAAAAAGCTACACTATATAAATGTCAGTGGGGACAGTGAGTGAGAGAATCTCCCCTGCCTTGATAAATGCTGTGGTTTGCTTTTAGGAAAGTCACATACAGTACAGGCCAAAAGTTTGGACACTCTCATTCAATGCGTTTCCTTTTATTTTTTTATGACTGTTTACATTGTAGATTCTCACTGAAGGCATCAAAACTATGAATGAACACATATGGAATTATGTACTTAACAAAAAAGTGTGAAATAACTGAAAACATGTCTTATATTTTAGATTCTTCAAAGTAGCCCCCCTTTGCTTTTTTATTAATAAGGGAAAAAATTCCACTAATTAACCCTGACAAAGCACACCGGTGAAGTGAAAACCATTTCAGGTGACTACCGGTCTTATGTGTTGAGGGTATCCCGTGTCGTGACCTTTAATTTCAGTGTGCATACAGTTCTGGTGTGAATGGGACAATTAACTGACAAATCATAATTATCATCAATAAGCTTCTAAGTAACAGTTCTTTCACACAACTAAGACTAATAGAAGTGTAAAAAAATATTTATCTTGTAAGGAGTCCTTGGCTAAAAAAAACGTTTGCGAGCCCCAGCTGTACATTCACATTCTCCTCCATTCGTCCATTTTCTTATTTTCTTTAGGGGCTGGAGCCTATTTCAGTGTAGGGCAATTAAATGTTTTTAATTGACTTCAAGTAGGATATGCAAACTCCGCACACTTGCCATTTAGTAAATGCAGTTTTATACATTTTGATGCACCAACAATACAGTAGTTCACTCTATATCCTGTAAGATATTTTATCTGGTGTCTGGAAGTAGAGTTTCATGTTTTTTAAGTGGTTAATAGCAGTTTGTGAAAGGGTAACAACTGTAGCATGAGCATTGGCCATTGTGGCTGAAAATAAAGAGATAAGAGTGACCACCTGGAGAGAAAAGTAAGGGACAGAAAAATTACCATGTAACTGAGCACTTAGCGCTGCAGGTTGTCAAATGTCACTTTCAATTACATTTTTTTTTCACTGCATCATATAGCTTGCCTTTTTAACTTTCACTGCAATATCTGCTGTGATTTTCAAGCACAATCTGAGCACACACCCGAGTTGGCCCTGTGACAAATATGTCTGTCTCACTGCTCTTGTTGAGACCTTTCATTCTGGGAATTAAACTGAGTTGCAATTCCTACTCAAAACCTCCGACAGCGCGTCAACGCAGCACGCCGCTGCTGTCCCCCCCATCAAGCCCAACTGGTGCTAATGAGACTTTGGATCTAATTAGCTATTTAGCGTAGGAGGCCCTGGGGTTTCGTTTGTATATAATTATCAACATCTTTTCAGTCAATATGGTCATATTAAATGGCATTTTACTTGAGCTGATCTCTTGATATAAATTGCCAGAATCACCTTCTCACTGTAAAAGATGAGCCAAAAATCATACATGTCTATTTCTTCAACAGTGTGCACACAGGATAGAACAGACAAGTGGGCCGTATCATTTATGCTTTGTGTGAAAGCAGTTATTTTTTAAATGAGACATGATGAAAGTGTTAATAACAGTCTGAAAGATTTGATTAAGGATAGAGTAGCAGAGATGAAGTATGAAAAAGACCCGGTCTTATGTAACCCACAGTCAACCTATCCACTCCCCCTAATCAAGTCTAGGGGGACCAGTCTGCAGAAAAGATATGCATCTATTGTACAGTACAATACACAACTGTGTGTGTGTGTGTGTGTGTGTGTGTGTGTGTGTGTGTGTGTGTGTGTGTGTGTGTGTGTGTGTGTGTGTGTGTGTGTGTGTGTGTGTGTGTGTGTGCGTGTGTGTTATGAGTTCAGTCACCGCAGTAAGAGCAAGCCACTCTGCCTCCCTGTGATGAGATCCAGACCGGCAGACAGACAGACAGATATACAGTCAGGGAGAGAGATTATTATGTATGCCTAATGCTTACTTGTGTTTTACAGGCCATTTAAATTAAATTTAGTTTAAAAAAAAACTAAAAAAACACCCATTGTAGACAGCTATGATTTCCAGCAACTCTATCAGTTCAAATCATGAAGTAATATTATTCCATCTCCTTTAGTTGATACCCTTTAGAGTGTGTGATCACCAGCAGGGGACTGACTCCTCTGGAAACTGACTCCTCTGGAAACTGACTCCTCTGTAAACTTCTTGACTAGAAGGCAGTTGGGGCAGTTTAAATTGTATTTCAGGATGGTTTCAGACAAAGATAAAAACAAATTAGGTTAGGAAGAGCCATCCTCAGTAGTACATTACTTATCTTCCATGTCAGTACTCCTGTCTGCTTCTCCAAACTGGGGGTGTGCCGACTGCCATCTACTGTCGGTAATACACTGACTATGGATGAGTACCTCACACAACCACACTTCAAAAAATACAAATTATCCCTTTAAGGCCCTTCAGACTTCTTTCAAATTTTTGAAAGATCTGTTGACATACTTGTTCGAGGTTTATATCAAGGCTTTATATCAAGTAAATCACTTATTTTAATTCTAACCTTTAATGTTTAAGAAACAGAATGTCTGAGTTACTAATGCAGTATTAGTACAGGATAAATGCATGTAGACAGAAGTATATATATTGTGAAGTCGAAAATCCATCTCCAACCGACGTGAGAGGACGCTGGCGCTGGTTATTCGCCGCTTCTCCGTCTGCTATTCATCTGCTATTCGTCTGCTATTCTCTTGTGTTTGTGTTCGCTGTACCCCCTACCTCTGGACAGCCTCTGTACCTCTGGACAGTCTCTCTGCTGGTTCCCGAAGCCGCCTGGGGCTCCTTGACCGGACTCTTGCCTCGTCGGTTAGCCGCTAGCTAGCTGCCCCCGTTCACCAAACGTTGCGGCGGCAAATCCTAGCTGCTTCGGCGGCTAACCCGATTGCTGACCTCCTCCTCATAGGCAACCTCCACCAGATGCGAGCCGCGACCAAGACTAGACATTCCTCTCCTTCGGTCATGCTGTGGATCATTTTGGCAATCACCTCATTCATCCATCTCCACCTCCACCTCTGTGCTCCTAGCCCACGGCTAACCACTATCACGGAGCTCTCCGTCCCTCCGCTCGGCATCATGATCAAATATTCAACTCTGCAACTGGTCCAATTCGTCAACTACTCCATTCCATCCTGCATCCCAGTCATCAAACAGCTCGGACTTCTACGGTACGCCCGTTACATCCACAGAAGCTCGCCGCGCAAGTTTGTTTTCTTCCACCACGGACAATCCATTCCATCCATCTGGTCACCTGCACGCCCTGTTGCACCTGTCCCACGTCATCTGAATGCTTCACCCACTGGTTCACATAGGGCTGAACGCATCATCAGGCTACACAGAAAACCCGGACCGGACTACAGTGCTTTCCCCACTTCACATACACTCAATCATACTCCAATCATTTGCTAATCGGCTCACTGTCCCCCTCAACTGCAATACCCCCACACCCCAACGCACCACACACGCACTGCTAACGGGACAACCTCAGATCTCTCCAGCCTGCCCCCATCCCACCACCCTCTCACCATGCCAACTTTGCCCTCCTCAACACCCGATCGCTCAACAATAAAGCCCCTGTCCTCCATGAACTAATCCTCGACAACACTCTTGACTTCCTTCTGCTCACCGAAACCTGGCAACAACCCAACGACTTCTTCTCCCTCAACCAAGCATCCCCCCCTGGCTACAACTACATCTGCAAACCCCGCCCCTCCCACCGTGGAGGTGGCCTCGCCGTCATTTTCAATCAGAACTTCCGGATCACAGAACTCACCCTCCCCTCAGTATCATCGTTTGAATATCTCGCCTTCAAAACTCTTTCCTCCATGACAGTCATCCTCATTTACCGGCCACCTAAACCAAATCCCTCCTTCCTCTCTGATTTTACTGAACTCCTCACACTAGCCTCATCTCTCTCTCACGTCTGCTGCTACTCGGTGACTTAAACATCCACATGGACTCCCCCACATGCAAGCTCTCATCAGAATTCAAAATTTTACTGGATAACTTCTCTCACCCCAACATGTCACATTCCCCACCCATGAAAAGGTCACATCCTCGACCTGGTCTGCTCCACCAACAAACCAGTGCTCGACCTCCATCCATGCCTCTTTCCCTCTCTGATCACAAACTGATACGGTTCACCATCCCTTCTCCAACCCCCACCGCCTCCTCAGAGAAATCACCTTCCGCAACCTCAAATCTATCAATCCCCACCATCTCTCTGACCTGCTCTCCACCACTCTCCACCTGGACTCAACCCTCACCTCACCCGATGACCTCACAGACCACCCAACTCTCCACCTTGTCTACCTCCCTCAACACCCTGGCCCCCCTCAAAACAAAACTCGTCACTTTTAACACCTCTTCACCCTGGTACACACCTGCACTCCGAAAATGAAACAAACTGGCCGGCAACTTGAACGCGTCTGACAAAGAAATCATCCCTCACAGTCCATCACGAAGCCTATAAATCCCATCTCATCGCCTACAAAGATGCCCTCATTGCTGCCAAATCTGCCTACCTCTCCACCATCCTCACCGACCCCTGCCAAAACCCCAGAACCCTCTTCTCCACATTGAACAACCTCATCAAGCCTCGGACCAACAGCCTCCTTACCTCTACTCCGGATCTCTGCAACTCATTCCTCCACTTTTTCACTGACAAAATCAATCTCATTTACAAATCCCTATCCCCTGTATCTGACCTTCCAGGATCTACTCCAGCACCTACCTTGGACCCTCCTCTCTCCATCCCTCCAGACCTCCCGGCACCCTCCTCCACACTTCCTCCTCTCCCAGTTTAACCCAGTCACTCCTCCTGAAATCTCCAAACTCATCAGCTCTTCCAAACCCACTACCTGCTCCCTTGACCCCCTCCCTACTCCACTTCTGAAGTCCTGCCTCCCGGTCCTATGCCCCTACCTCACTAACCTCTTCAACTCCTCACTGTCCCTTGGAACTGTCCCCTCTGCTTTCAAAACTGCCGCTGTCACCCCAATCCTTAAAAAACCTGGTCTGGATCCCTCCTCTCTCAACAACTACCGCCCAATATCCAACCTCCCCTTTCTGTCTAAAAACCCTGGAACGTATAGCGCTCACATACAATACAAACCCATCTTCTTGCCAATAACCTATTCGAACCTCTCCAATCTGGTCTCCCTACACAGCAAGAAACCGCTCTCCTCAAAGTCCTCAACGCACTCCCACCTTTGCTGACACGGTTCCCTCAACATCCTCATCCTCCTCGACCTGAGTGCAGCCTTCGATACTGTGAGCCATAACATCCTGCTCACCAGACTCAAAGACCTCGGTATCGGGCGGCACTGCACTCAGCTGGCTCCACCCCTACCTTTCCAACAGATCCCATTTCATCTCTCTCCACAACCACACCTCTGCCACAGCCACAGTCACTCAGTGTTTTTCCCTAGGCTCCGTGACTTCTGGCCCCTCCTCTTCATCATCTTCTTCCACTGCTATGCTGACGACACCCAGATCTACCTCAAGCACCAAATCCCCCACAATCCTCCCCTCCCCCACATCAACTCCTGTCTGTCAGCTATTAAAACCTGGATGCAACACAACTTCCTCAAACTCAACAGCGACAAAACAGAATTCCTTCTGATCGGCTCCAAATCCACACTCAGCAAAACCAATAACCCCACTCTCACCATCGACGGCACCATTGTCTCCCCATCTCCCCAGGCCGCGCAACCTGTGTCTTTATTTTTGATTCCACCCTCTCCCTTGAGCCTAACCATCCGTTAATTCATTAAACCTCCTTCTTTCACCTCCAACACGCCCGCCAAAATCAGACCCTCTCACACCCCCGCTGCTGAAAGACTCATTCACGCCTTCATCTCCTCCCGACTGGACTACTGCAACTCACTTCTCCCGGCATCAGCTCTACCAACATCAACCGACTCCAACTGGTCCAGAACTCAGCCGCCGCCCCTCATTACCTGCTCCAAATCCTGGCACCACATCACTCCAGTCCAAAACAACTCCACTGGCTTCCCATTTCCCACGGATCACCTACAAAATCCTGGTCCTCACCTATAAAGCCCTCCACCATCTGGCCCCTCATACCTCACTGACCTCCTCTCCCTTACCAACCCTCACGGTCCCTCAGATCCACCTCAGCCGGTCTCCTCTCCATCCAAAAGTCCAACCTGCGCTGTTTTGGGGACAGAGCCTTCTCCAGAGCAGCTCCCAGGCTCTGGAACTCCCTCCCCAAGAGATCCGCACCTCGAGTCCCTCACCATCTTCCAGTCCCGCCTCCAAAACCATCTCTTCACCTCAGCCTACCCATAGTCCACCTGCCCCCCTTCTTCCTTTTTCATCTGTATCTTGTTTTGTTCTACTTGTTTTGTTTGCTCGTTTTGTTTTGTTATGTTTTTATAATCTACCCTGCCCTGTAAAGCGACTTTGAGTCCATGAAAAGCGCTATATAAATTCAATTTATTATTATTATTATTATTATATCTGGAGGAAAAAACGAGATTATATAATAAAACAATATCCAAGTAAGTTAGCCAGTTAAGTTTTGATGAGTTTCTTTCTATCTCTGTACCTAAAGCACCATGTCAAGCACTGTCAGTACTGAACAATACAAGCAAAGAATAACTTTAGCTGGATCAAAGGTCAGGTTACAGGCTTGACTTGAAAAAGAAAAGAAAAAAGAAAAAGAATAGAAGAATGATGGCACAGATTAAAACCACCTTAAAAAAATCTATATAAAACAAAATGTATTTCACTACTCCAAAGTCAGATTTAACAAGTCAAGCAGAAGTCTTCAAAAACTGACAAAGGGACTTCAAAAAACAGTGACAATCTGTGATATACTACTGCACAGTACACCTTGTAATAGGCAGCGATAGAATTAGCACACCTTCATTGTGACATGCATCCAGCCACCCAGTTAGAATTTATTTGGTGATTTGCAGCTCAAAATCATATATTTCATATATATTTCATATATATATTTATTGCTATATTTTTGTATATATTGTCTAATTTTTTACTGTACTATGGACCTTCCATTGTGTCCTGAATAAAGTCTATCTATCTATCTATCTATCTATCTATCTAACTTTTCATCTAGCGTCACTGTCAGGTCAAAGTTTTAATTTATCCAATACTTTAATTTATGACCAAATACCTGCAAAACTAATCACTAATTCCCATCAGCCTCAGCTTTGTGTTGAATTAGTAAATGTTAGCATGCTGACATGCTAAACTAAGATGGTAAAAATGGTGAAGGTTGCCTAGGTCTTACAAAGGCACTAGCATGGCTATTGAGTCTTTAACACCATTTAGATCTGGCATTAATATGTGGTTTTGGTGACTGGATTGCAATCTGATGAAAGTACAGGTGCACAAAAAACACATTGAGGACAAATTGTGATCCGATAAGCCAAACCCCCTCCAGAGGTGGTCAGGGATGCAGTGTGACCATACTGAACACAAGTGTAAATACAAATGTATTTTAAATCCACAAACCCACTACCAGCACGGACGGCAGCAACAGGAGAAAAGTCCTGTTAGAGCTGGTACACCTATAAAACATCCTGAAACTGCATTTCAAACGTCGAATCCGGCAACATTTCTATCCGTTAAAACTCTAGAGACCACTCTGAAAAATGTACCAGTCAATTTAGCTGAGAAAAGCCTTATTTTTTTATAAACAATTTAGTTTCAGAGCACAGAACAAAAATGCAGTTCAGAAAACACAAGCCAAGTCACCTAACATGATTAGGCCTGTTAGGTTGACATAGTGCTTTCTTTTATTCTGCTGGTTGCATGTCTCTCTACCAACAGATGACCACACCACACCTAAAAATATTCCCATCCAAAATAATACCTTATGGATGTAAATACAAGGAGCAGCACTGTTTCTGTGAGCATAAAAAGTGAAGTGGGATTTCTACATCAGATACATTTGCACTTTTTCTTCCCCATGGAATCAGACTGGACTGGACAATTCATTAGATGTATCACTGACTCATCCACTTATCTGAGCTCGCCATGTAATTTCACTTTCCAGCCATCCTACCTACTCCAACCAAAAATTCCCATTTAGTAGTCTGTGTCAGCCGGTCAGACTGGAGTCCCACAGGCGGCTGACGCTCCCTTTCAATTTCAGTAAGGCCTATTATAGCCAGCTAGCAGGTCAGCTAGCAGTGGATACCTGGCCTAAATTCATCTAAGGGCTGACACACACTGCGAAGCTTCAATTTCTCTCTGCATTTGTCCTAATACATCCCAAGAGGTTGGTGCAGAACAAGCTGTTTTTGCTAATATAAATGACACTGAGCCAAAAAGTAAAAAGCAACTGGAAGAAACTGGGAACCAGTGGTCAAAACTGAAACCGTACCATATCAGCTACACAAACTTGGTGCCATGGTTCCATATTGAAAATGTGATTTCATGCAAAAAGGGAAAAATCAATGAAAATATTTGTATAAAGAAAATGTGATTTCATTGTATTATATTCAAATATACAGTAGTATTGCCACCTTGCAACCTTTAAATTTGCAAAGACAAGAGCTGTAGAACATTATCGACAAACAAAGGAACATGTAATCATTTATCTATGGCGACACAGATGATTGGGATTTGTTTTGCTACATGAGTATTGTGTGTGATAGCAATGTTTGAATTTTGAAACAGTGTATTTTTGAAGGTAAATTCATCATCAGCGTGTCATAACGGTTATTTCAACGTATTCTCATACAACGGTTCGTATTACTGTATATCAAACGAAAAGTTATGCACACTTTTTCGTGCATTATGCTAAGAATGTCCAGCAACACAAGTGCAAGCCCTTGCAGTGTAGAACCTGTTCAGGCAACACAACTACTTGGTTAGGTTTAGGAAAAGATCGTGGTTTGGGTTAAAATAAGTATGTTTGTTACGTAACTTACGTACGTGGCATCCTGGCTCACAATTACGAAGGTTACATGCAAATTAAATAGTGCATTACTTTTTGTAGGTACGAACAGTAAGTGAGAACAGCCTGGTCATTTTTATCCTCATACTACAACTACATACCTGAAAAAGAAAGCTGAATGAAAACTGGCTTCTATTTTTTTTTTTACAGAAATCTGAACCTACAGAAGATATAATCCTTCAGTGGATGGCAAAACATAAACATCACTACATGTATGAGGTTTCAGTAAATGTATACTGTATGCAGCTAAGTTGTATAGCAAAGAGCAAATACACTGCTGCAAGAAAAGGGAAAAATACTAAAGTGAGTTACTTAAAAATAAATTACTGATGTAATGATGGCTAAAAAGGATTGTCTGTGCCTATATTAATAATTCCCAATGATGGATAAAAGTTGATACAATAATAGGAATTTAAAAAAGAACAGCAGCAGGGTGAAACTTACAACATGAAATCTTGTTCCCAACACGGCTGACCCCCTCGGACTGTGATGGTGGTACTCTTCACATTTTGCACTTTTAAAGTTACGTAGGCGTTGAACTTGTCTGAAAAAGATGAGAAAAAAAAAAGAATTATTCAGATTTTGCATTTTGATTGACTAGTTGTTAATGCTTTATAAAACATAATGTGATTTTTATGGGAACAAAATTGTTTATTTATTGTAATACATACATTTACATGCTTAAAATGTAATGTCATAAAAATGTTATAAAAATTCCCATGTCCCTTTCCTGCTTGTGCCATCCCGATACTCTAGTGATCCATCTCACTAATTGATTGAACTACAGGAAATATAAATTCCCTCTCTGCATAATACAGTAAATAGCCATTATTGTTTGAGCAGTGAAGCATCTCTGAAGTTCAAGGGTACATAAACAAAGGCTAAAAAAAAATGCCATGAGAGATTTTCAAGACAGGGGAGAAATAATTAAAACTACCCACATAGGACAAAAACACACACACACACACACACACACACACACACACACACACACACACACAGTCAGTAAGACAGAAGATTGCATGCAGAATGTAATAATATACTCTAATATAAAGGAGATAAAGACATTATCCCCTACACAGCTGCAGGAAATGACCTCAAAACACAGAGATTATGCTCATTTTAGCCTGTGCAATACATTAAGCTGTCTTCTTTAAATCACCGAAGAGTGGAAAGACTATAAACCACTGTGGACAGCATATTTGTGCAAAACTGTCAGACAGCATTGATGAAGATCAAGTCATATTAAAGGAAATCAACACCCCTTTCCATTCTTTTCTAGGAGGCTGGTCCATTTTCAGCATTGATCCAGGCTTAATGTATCCAATGTATGTATGTTAAATCTATTTGGTTGTTCTACGGAGATCAGCTGGTGCAAAGATAATAACCCTCTCTTTTTTCTGGAAGTTCCTCCTTGTTGTCATTGAGGGTCTGAGATTATTATTTCATAATGTGGGCACTGTGGAGCACTTTAATTTTAGTGGATAAATCACTTTAACTTTGTCCTCTTTTACTCTAACTGTATACAATAGGTTGTTGCAAGTTGACTTAAAGAGACCACTCTTCAATCGGTATATGTCATTGATCAATGTGAAACAACATTGAAAAACTGCTCTTACTGATTGCTTAGAAAAAACTGTGTGTCCTTCCATCTTACTCACAGTGATTAGCATAATCATCATAGACCAAGGAGGTTTGAGCCACCAACCACCTAATCCCTGCTTGATTACCTGCCTCAAGTAGCCCACTCTTCACATGGACAGAGAGCCCAATTTACACAACACTGAAAGAGCATATTATGCGGTGTTGGTGTGTGTATTTGTGTTTCCTAGTACATCTCTGTGTTCTCAATCTTACAACCACTTTCTTTTGAAGAGGGCCAGCAGAGCTGAGGGCAGCGTCAGTGGATTTGCACTGAAGATGAGTTGAGGGACGTGATCATTCACCTGCATAAATTATTACTATATGGGTCAGGGTTTGGTTCTGACTTCTGAAGAAACTCACTACTGGACAGCTAGATATTAAGATAAGTACTTACTTTATTTGGGTTCTGCTGCTTCTTCTACTTTTTCTACTTCTGCTGTGTGTTTTTGCTGGATTTGCTGTGTTCTTTGGCAAAAATTTAGTGGTTTTACTTAAATTGACCTACTGAACCTAGCTTAGTGTGAAGTGTGAAGTTGGGGAGTGGAGCTTAACAACTGTCAGGTGCTTTGAGCGATTAGCCAGGGTGTGGCCTCCTCACCTGTAGCCAACACCAATCACCTCCTTGTGTGAAGCGGGGAAGACTCAGAGGACAAAGACAAAGGAGTCTACGCAGGAGTCTTCGTGGGAGGCTAAGTGGGAAGTTAAGTGGGCTTGATATCTAATATCTTACATACACTGCTCGGTGTCTTTATCTGGAAATGTGCTGCTTCTCCATTCCTGTCCATGTATCCTCTCGGAGATACTACAAACCTTGCATAAGTTCGCAACATTTCCGCAATCCGACCTCTCTTACCTATCCCACCCGTTCCACACACACTCAACACCTTGTCGCAGGTGGCCTGTGGAACTGCCAGTCTGCTACTCGCAAGACTAAGTTCATCTCTGGCTTTGTCAGCCTGAAATCCCTTGACTTCCTTGCCCTCACTGAGACCTGAATTACACCGACCAACACATCCACCCCTGCTGCTCTCTCTTCCGCCTACTCTTTCACCCACACACCCAGACCTACTGGTAAAGGCGGGGGTACAGGCCTACTCATTAACCCCAAGTGGAGATTTTCTCTCTACCCACTGCAACAGTTCACTCCACTCTCTTTTGAACTTCATGCTGTTACCATAACGCATCTGGTACAACTAGTCGTTGTTATCTACCGCCCACCTGTTCCTCTGGGAGAGTTTTTGGAGGAGCTGGATGTTCTGCTTTCAAACATCCCTGAAACTGGCCCTCTGCTGGTACTTCTGGGCGACTACAACATCCAGACAGAGAAGTCACCTGCCTTTTTACACCTTCTCTATTCTTTTGCCCTCTCTCTCTCGCCTTCCCCACCCACTCACAAAGCTGGCAACCACCTAGATCTCATATTCACCAGAAACTGCTCTACATCCAACCTCACTGTTACTCCACTCCATACCTCAGACCATTTCTTCATCTCTTACTCTCTCCCACTCTCCCAAGCTCACAACCATACCTCAAGAGACACTATACCTGTCCGCCGTAACATCCGTTCACTCTCTCCTTCTTCTCTGGCGTTATGTACTTTATCAACCCTCCCTCCATCTGACTCTGTCTTACTCATGCCTCACAACGTTGCCACAGACACTCTCCTCTCTACTCTATTCTCTCTTGACTCTCTCTGCCCTCTTACTTCACGGCAGGCTCGCAAGTCCTCCCCAGCTCCGTGGTTATCTGACTCAGTGCGTGCTGAAAAATCAACGGAAAGGAAATGGCGGAAATCTAAACACCCAGATGATGTGCTTACCTATCAGTCTCTTCTTTCCTCCTTCTCTGCTTCTATTTCTGCAGCAAAAAGTGCCTAACCAAAATTGAATCCTTTTTCTCCAACCCCAAAAAGCTTTTTTCCATCTTTTCTAACCTCCTCCATACGCTCTTCATTCTCCACCACACTTCCTGAAATTATCTTACCATCCATCGCATCCAGTATTCTTTCCTCCTTCACCCCTCTATCTCCAAATCAAATTCTTACTTTGATTACCTCCGCCCACCCAACCACCTGCCCCCTTGATCCTATCCCTTTTCACCTTCTCCAGTTTATTGCTCCTGACCTTCCTTTCCTCACCCATCTCATCAACATCTCCTTGTCAACTGGCTGTATCCCCGATGCCCTCAAAGAGGCAAGAGTGACCCCACTACTCAAAAAAACCAACACTTGACTTGTCTGAGGTAAATAACTACAGACCCGTCTCCCTTCTTTCATTTCTATCCAAAACTCTTGAGTGTGCCATTTTCAATCAACTCTCTACATATCTCCACCAGAACAACTTTTTTGATCCCCACCAGTCTGGCTTCAAGGCTGGCCACTCAACAGAAACTGCCCTCCTTGCTGTCACTGAGCAGCTTCACATTGCTACAGCAGCCTCTCTCTCTTCCGTCGTCATCCTTCTGGACCTTTCTGCTGCCTTCGACACAGTGAACCACCAGATCCTCATTTCGACACTCCAGGATCTGGGTGTCTCAGGCTCTGCGCTCTCTTTGCTCACATCTTAACTGACAGACCGAACCTACCGGGTAACTTGGAGAGGATCTACCTCAGAATCTTGCCCACTCAAAACTGGGGTTCCTCAGGGATCAGTCCTGGGTGTGACACTTGATGACCAGCTCTCCTTCACTGTCAACATTGCTGCAACTACCAGATTGTGTGTAGATACATGCTGCATAAGATCAGAAGGATACGTCCCCTTCTAACGCAGAAAGCGGCTCAGGTTCTGGTTCAGGCTCTAGTCATCTCACGTCTAGACTACTGCAACTCCCTCCTGATTGGCCTGCCTGCATGTGCCATCGGCCTCTGCAGCTCATTCAGAACGCAGCAGCTTGACTTGTCTTCAACCTCCCCATGTTCTCTCACACTACACCGCTCCTCCGCTCTCTTCACTGGTTACCAATTGCTGCCAGCATCCGCTTCAAGACACTACTTCTATACAGGGCCATGACCGAATCAGCCCCAGCATACATCCAGGACATGGTCAAACCCTATACCCCAACCCGCCCACTTCGCTCTGCATCAGCCAACCTGCTTGCTGCCCCCTCACAGCTATATATATATATATATATATATATATATATATTTTTTTTTTTGAAGCTGCACTTTCATATGGCTCTTTGTAGTTTCACTTATTTAAAGCTAATGTACTTGCACTTACTACTTGTCTGGAGTTTGAACCTTCAGGGTTGAAAGCACTTAATTGGAAGAATGATACCCATTTAACAGTTTGTACAGTATGTGGTTCCATGTTGGTAAGATAAGTGGATTCATTAAGCTCTGAGTCCTGATGAAGTCTTGATGAATCTATTAACAAATGTATGTCCTTTATTTCTGCATAAATTCAGGAAGTTATTAAGGTTTAGGTGCACCACCATCTTCTTGTGGGAAAATAATTTCTTAATATTGTACATAAATTGTATTCTTTTATCAAATGAAATGTCAAGTGTGTGGCCCATATGTCCCCCTGCCCTGCAGAGCTAAGCAGTAATGAAATGGTTAATCGGGAATAATCCATCATCCACTTAAGGGGGTTGCCAGGTCTGTGATTAAGGGGACGAGGGGACTGGCAGGGTGCAGACAGCCCCATTTACTGCCTGTGGTAAGGAATAATTAGGAAAACACAACAACTGGACAAGCAACGAAAAAGAGCAAAAACAAAACAACGTAAAAACGGAGGAAACGTTTTAAAAGAATTGAGTCGTCTATATTTGGAATCTACTTCCTTTAACACCACCAGGGTTGTCATCAAAGATCACACTTAGCAGACCTCTATAAATGCATGCATGCTTGCGCACACACACACTACCCACATAGGAAAAAACACACACACACACACACACACACACACACACACACACACACACACACACACACACACACACACACCTTCCAGTAAGCAGCAACTGGGAGGACATATCCCAGCATGCAGTGGGACCCTCTTGGGGAGCACCAAGCGTCATTTATAATTAAGTCGCAATGACTTATGAAAATAAATAAGTTATATTCAGTTACACATGGACGTGCGCAGCGCGGCCAGGCGAGATGACATTTACTAGGCTGTCTACAGTAATGAATACTCTATTATGGGAGGGGATGGAGGAGGCCTGGAAAGTGAGTGGAGAGTGAGCATAGGAGAGCTTTTGGTGGATGAAGGAAGCTGAAGGAGATATTGAACTGAGACAAAATTATTAAGTGCAAACAGACAATGTTTTCTTTTCATTTAAGCTGCATATCTTTTAACATCAACAGCACATCCTGCTTTACATTCACATTTTCTGATCACGATTAATATTCCTATATTGACATCAAGTGACTACATGTAATGTGAAAGGGGTCGCTTGTAGTGACAAACCCACCACAAAAAAAATCTCTGCAGCTTTACAGGGCCTCTATAAAATTATTGTTTTGGTTTTAAATGGCCTTTATTATAGTATTTTCTGCTCTTATCAAACCTGTTTCGAGCCTCAGCTGACAGCTGTTTTCAGCAAACAAGCTCTAATAAACTATAGACTACCTGGCCAGCACTAAATGGTGACAAAGTCTTTCTGCAAATTTAGCTGGTGATGACAGACGAATATCAGGCAACTAAAGGGCTAGATATTTTATTCAGGAGTTGGTAGAGTTCAAAACAGAGTTTAAAGTAATGAATATTGGAATTACCTTAACTGGGTGGACAAATAATTAATGTTACTCTGTGTCCATTCCATGTTGTTGGGGGTCTGTCAACTTATTTTGGGAAGAACACAGTAAAAGTGTCTAGAATGGCTACTCAGTATACACATAAAGTAAGGTGACTCAGGAGAAATTGTTGCAGTCCGCAATAAGCAACAGACAGAATGCAAGTCAGACAGCACAGCAGTCGAGGCTGTGCTGAGACAGGGCTGCCTTATTACACCAACAACACCATTGTCTCATTATTGCCAGGGATTCATCAGCATTCATTAGGCTGCAGAGCACAGCAGGATAGCCACTACTGCAGTAAAGCAACATGTCATGTATAAAAAATGATTTTGGACAATTACCTGTTCAAACACACCTGAAGACAGACCTGTTGTTCACGGTTAATGATTACTATAACAAGTACAGCCAAAATTTTTCACAGCACTCAAACAAGAAGCCAAAACAGATACTACCTAAAAAATACTAAAATAAAAATAAATTCACACCAATTTTACCCAGCAGAACCAGCCATCTACTACTCTGAATGCAATCTCGTAAGGACCCTTTTTTTCTAATTCACATTTTTGGTGAGGATTGTTTTACCAAAGCAGCTTGAGATTCAAACTAGTTTCCCTCGGATTATATCCCCACTTCCTTAACCTCTAATCCAGAGATTTGTAAGTATGGTATAGTGTTATGATCAAAAAGCTGATATCAAAGAGTTCCATCCCTTAAATTAAGTATTCCAAAGTATTCCATTGAATGAGCTGCTAGCATTGTGTTTTTTTAACATTAACATGCATTCCCCCAGCCTGCCTATGGTCCCCCAGTGGCTAGAAATGGCGTTAAGTGTAAACCGAGCCCTGGGTATCCTGCTCTGCCTTTGAGAAAATTAAAGCTCAGATGGGCTAATCTGGAATGACCTCATAAGGAGCAAGATTACCTCCCCTTTCTCTGCTTTGCCTGCCCAGAGAATTTGGCCCACCCATGAGAGAGAGACATCATGGCTTTCAAACGAGCAAAGTGGCAGTTGGTCAAGGCCACACCCCCACCCTCCACCTTTCCCCCCCTATCTCCTCCTCAATAGCTACAGACACAGAAATGGCACATACTAAGGAAAGCTCATTGTGGGACTGGCTCTAGAGGCTGTAATTCTGCACCAAGGCTGAATTTCGGGAAAGAGACTTCAGATACAGTATTAGGGGACCACTAAGGTCTATATAAAAGCATCCAAAGAGCACCATGTCATGGGACTTTTGTCAGTGGTTTCTAACTTTATAACTGAAGGTGAATTACAGTACATATTCTGGCACAGATCTCTTCCCTTTGAGTTACACCAGTACAACTGTTATCCAGTGTGCTGCAGCTCAAATATAAGCAACATTTGGCCCACAAATAAGATGGAAAATGTATCAATAATCCAAACAATTTAGCATTATTGGAGAAATATGGTCATTTTGGATATTACTTGATGTCTACTAAGGGTTGGTTGATCAAAAAAAAAAACTGCAAACTTTGACCTGCTTGTGGTGCTAGATGAAAAATGTAGGGATTCAACAAAGTTATTAGTGTGCATTCTATGGAGAGCATGAATGTCTGTACCAAATAACATGGGAATCCAAAGCTTTGGACCAACAGACCAGGAGACTACCTGACATCAACATCTCTAGAGCCACAGTTATAGCAAGGCTAAAAACAGAATAATGTGCCTTAAATCTTCTAATAAAGTGACACATATACCAGCCAACATCTCTCAGGGGGCTGTTCACCAGTGGGGTTTCAGGAGGGCTTTGGGACAGCAGCTAGCTCCCCCAGGCAAAGAATCTACTGCTTTTTACTGTTAAGATAAATCAGATCATGTTTCCCAAACTGGGGCATTAGAGTGGGACAAACTCTACTAGTTGTGTCTGACCTGAGATTAATAATCATGTCAGACGACAGAACTGCATTCAGGGTATACTCTCTATCACTTACTTGACTGGGTGTTACAGCCCTGAGGGAGTAGGTATGTTATTTTAAGTCCAAAAAGAAATATCCAGACAAAGACTTCCATTCCTTCCTGTGTTTGTCAGGCAATTTACAATATATCGTATCAAGTAGCTATATAATAGCTCAACCCCCACTTTTCTCTATATACTTCTTAAACTACTGCTACTCCATCAAAGAGTTTCAAGATACAAGGAACAGACCAGTTTCCTTTTACCGTCAACTGAGCAATTTGTTTGGTATTATAAATTAGTTAAACTGTATAACATTCCTTTTCTAAGGAGCTGTCTCCACTGCTTTTACGGATGTTTAAACATGCAGCATCTATTGGTCAACTGCCTCAAATGCTCTATAAGGTAAACATTTCTTTAATTTTGAAAAAGGAACGTAATGAGCTAGATGCCTCCTCTTATAGACCTGTGTCATTGCTCCCTAACGAAACAAAGCTGATAAGCAAAATTCTGGCCAATCGTTTGAAAACATCATATCCACACAATTGTGCACCCTGATCAAACAGGTTTTATTCCCAACAGACACATTCACTCCAACTTACGACGTCTATTCAATATACTATACACTGACCACAATACAGAGACAGTTTTGATCTCTGTGGATGCTCAGAAGGCCTTCGATCAAGTCGAGTGGCCATATATGTATTAAGCCCTGGATGCTTTTGGCTTTGGGAAGGGGTTCACTAATTGGATACGGAGTTTATATGCTCACCCCACAGCTAGTATAATCACAAACCAGGATATCTCTCCTCAGTTCCCATTATACCGAAGCACCAGACAGGGGGATCCTCTCTCGCCTTTCTTGTTTGCTTTAGCCATAGAACCATTAGCAACAGGCATGCGTAATCACCCCAGAATATCGCCTGTCTCTATTAACGGGCAGAAACACCATCTGTCGATGTATGCGGATGACGTTTTGCTATACGTAGCTAACCCATCTGTTTACCCACTTTGGGTTTTTCTCAGGGTTTCAAATTAATTGGGATAAAAGTGAATTAATGCCTATATATTTACACGAAGATAGCGCTGCTCTGAACTCGGTACCCTTTAAAGTTACTAAGGACAGGCTCACATATTTGGGGGTGACTGTAACCAGTGAACCTACACGTCTTCTTGATGAGAATTGGAATCTGAAAATAACGCAATTGAAGCAGAACATAGATTTCTGGAAGACTCTCCCACTGTCACTGGTCGGGAGAGTAAACGCCATTAAGATGGTGGTTCTCCCACGATTCTTACATCTGTTTCAGTTGATCCCATCATGGATTCCACAAAGCCTCTTTAAGAAATTAGACTCTATTATAATTCCCTTTGTCTGGCAGTATAAAGCGGTGCGTATAAACAAGAAACATCTATGTAAAACAAAAAAAGAGGTGGGCTTTGGTCGCCCAGATTTCAGATGCTACTACTGGGCTGCACATTTAAACACGCTGGCTTTCTGGAGGAGTGGTAAATCCATTGAGAGCACGGCTGAAGATCCCCCAGCCTGGCTTTCTATAGAACAATCAGCCTGCTGCTGGACCTCTCTCCCAGCCCTACTGAGCAGCCCTGTTAAGATAAACAAATCTTTATACGGAGGGAACTTTCTAGTACACAACTCCTTGAAAGTCTGGAAGCAGATTAAACTGTACTTGAAAGCCCCAGACATGTTCATAGACAGCCCTATCTGCGACAACCATGTCTTTAAACCTTCGGGGACGGATCCTGCATTTGCTCTATGGAAGGAAAAAGGAGTGGAATGTTTGAAGGACTTGTATCAGTGTGGGCACTTCATGTCCTTTAAGCAAATAATGAACAAATATAGTCTCCCAGCCTCTCATCTTTTCCGATATCTACAAGTCAGGCATTTTATAAAGTCTTGCTTGTCTACACTTGCAGACATACCAAGGCATGACACACTCAAAAACATAATTAATGTTCGGCCAGGCAGAAAAAGAGCAGTGGCAATATTATACCGGACGTTGATCAACCATGAACCAACCAGCACAGATAGGTTAAGAACTGAGTGGGAGACAGAACTGGGGATGCCCCTCACTGAGAAATTTTGGGATTCATGTCTTGTGAACATTCATAGGTGCTCAGTGAATGCGAGACATAATCCAATACAATTTAAAGTAATACACAGGTTGCATTACTCAAAAGTAAAAGTAAGCAAGATGTATCCCAGCATATCAGCATTTTGTAATAAGTGTAAAAACCAAGAGGGCACCCTCACACACCAATTTTGGACATGCCCTAACCTCCACTCATTCTGGTCTTCTGTATTTGATTTCTACTCAAAAGCCTTCAATAAGCAGTGGATACCCAGCCCCCTTGTGGCCATTCTGGGGTCTACAAATGACATTGCTTTGAACTCTGGCAGGGACAAATGGCCAGTGTATCTGGGTACGGTACTGGCTAAAAAACTTTTATTGCGATTTTGGAAGTCAGATGCTGCCCCTTCATTTGAGATGTGGTTGAGAGAGCTGGGTGAAGTCCTCCACTTAGAGAAGATCAGATTCATGATTGCAGGGAGGGAGAATGCGTTTGATAGGGCATGGGGACCGGTCTTGGAACATTTAAGGGGTCTGAGGGAGGAAACAGAGTGATGTGGGGTCACATATATTGATAATGTAGCATTAGCGGTTTCAAAGGGAATTTTTCTTATCTCTTTTGACTCCTGGTTTTACTTTTTGGTCTCTTAGTCTTGATACTTGCTACGGTGCCTCATCATAATTGTATTCAGAATCCGCCAAATAATTACAATTGTAAGTTCTTGGTTGCCGCTTATTGTTATTGATGTCATTGTACGAATAAAAAAAAAAAAAAAAAATGTTTTGCTTGTATGAACAAATGCAGTCTGAACCCAATGTTGATCTGCAATAAAGAAATTTTCCAAAAAAACCAAAAAAAACTGTATAACATTCAAAGGGAGGCATCGCTACTGTACAGTCGCTCTGACTGTACGGTAGCAACACCATTACTCATGTCCTGTTCTATGAACCCAGGGGAGGCCAATCAAATCTCTTTCTTCCGCTCTTAAAATCTGCTCTGCGATCGGAAGCCAGAGGCAGCCAATGACATATCATCTCCTGTATCTGGAGTTTGTCTCTGTCTCCTAAAGACACTGAGGGATTTGTCTCCATCTTCTCCTTTATGCCGGGATGACAGATTGTCATTTCAGGCTAGCAGGTGGCCCTTTGTATATGATGATCTATTGATTTTCTTCTCTCCTCCTCTGGCTTGACTATACTCGTCGCTGTTGTTCTCCCCTCATCATCGCCTGGAGAGAAAATTGGATGAACAGCTGCAGATAGCAAAGAGATAAAAAAAAGGAAAGAAAGGTGGACGGGAAGACGCAGTTTCACTTTTGCCTGGCTGTTGAATTGTTGATGCTTAATCCCCGAAGAGGAACTGCTTGAAAAATCTTTTCAGCTGTTGTTCTCTTTTGTGACATATCTACTGAGGACATCCAAGTACATGATCAAGGAGAGATTCAAACATGGGCTTAGCAAGAAAAGCTGCCCAGGGACAGGTACAGGGCAGCCATAGAAACACTAACATCTGGAGAGTGCAACTACACTCTGACCAGTGGAGAGCTCAGCGGAACTTTTGTGGGGCATCAATACCTTGCTCAAAGGAAGCTCAGCTAAATATGCATATGCAAAAGTCCTCATACTGTATCTAAAGGCCAAGATAAGTAATGGTTGTGGTGTGGGTTAAAATAACCAACAAACCAATGAATAGCAGTCTCCAGAGTGCAAGTCAGACACGGTGTGTGCCCAACTGTCCACTCTGACCTTCTCCCTAAGAGCTTTTGTATCACTTTAACAACTAAACACTATTTCCATCTTTGCTTCTTTGGACAACATCATTTGCAAATCCATGTTGCATGACATGAAAACAAACAATTGATGCTATTCTTCCCATGAGAACAATGTCAATAGGCTTGTGAAGTTTGAAATAGAAACATGTCTTTACTCATAATTTTATAGCAACTATTTCATAGATTGCCATGGAATTTGGTTCAGACATTCATGGTTCCCAGATGATGAATGCTATCGACTTTGGTGATCCCCTCACTTTTCCTGTATTGTCACCACAAGGTTAACATTTGAAGTTATAATTCAAAAGGCTCGACAACTATTCCCCTCAGAATGAATTGTAATAACTTTGGTGATCACATGATTTTTTCCTACCCATCATCAGGTCAAACTTTTACTTTGTCCAATACTTTGGTTAATGGGTTAATACCGGCAAAACTAATGACATTCCCAGGAGCCTCAACTGCACTTTGTGTTTAGTGCTAATTAGCAAACATTAGCCTGTGAGCACACTAAACTAAGATGGTGAACAATATGAACAGTATACATGCCAAAAGCATGGCTATAGGCTCTCTTGTTTAAGTATTGTTTAGGTATTGGTACTGAACCTCAGGCACTAAGGGGGAAGTCACAGCTTTAAAAAAGAAATGACTTGTGTCTTGTCTTTTTTTCAGAACTTAGAGAAACTTGTTAAACAGCGTTAAATGAGTATGTTGTGCTAAAGTATTTTTTTCTTAAAAGACAATATACATCCTAAATGAAGAAACTGAAAAATGATCCCACATTCCACTAATTGGAATTTGTATAGTCTTTTGGCCACTACCTCCTCCCAGCTCTAGCAGCAGATAAATCAGACTATTAATGAGAAAAATCACACTGTTGCTCTAGGTTTTATTGACAATTTTAATCTGTTTGGGAAACGTGGCTCCCTGTACAGCAGGGATGGGACCCATCACCAATACACACGAAAACCAGGTGCTCCGTGAGAATTTGCACCACGCCTTGCACACTCAGAACTATGATTGACTGTGCTCCTCTGTGCTTGCTCCTTTGGAACAACCACCCGTTCATAATCCCATAACCACGGTGTATGTTCCCCGACTGAGATCGATTAACATAAACAAAAGAGGTGCTAGGGCTGCACAATTAATCGAATTTTAATCACGATCACGATTTTGGCTTCCCACGATCAAATTTGCGTGATCGATCCCACGATCAAATTTGCGTGATCGAGCGATATTTAAAATGCGTCAATCCCTTCATAGAACAGTTTTTGCAAAGCCAATCTCGCGCTCCATAAATCACTGTCTGATCACATGTCTCCATGAGCCAATCAGAGCTGTTCCCTGCCTGCACCGCGCAGCTTAGTTTCTAGATGTAGACAGTCACAGAGGACAGAGTAACGTGAGGAAACAGGTAGCAGTCGGTCATCATAAGCCGGTCACGAGGTTTACCAGTTTACCAGTAAACGCAACGTTTTGTCCCGTCTGTGTTGTTTTTCAGACAACAGCAGTGACCAGTGCTAGTTTGTGTCTTTTAGCTCACAGCTTTAGCAGCAGACTGTTGGACGTCCCGCTGTTGGAATCCTACAGTGAAATACAGACACGCTACACTGTTTAGCAGTCAGCATTTTAGCCGTGTTTAATCCAGTTACTACTGTGGCTAACGGTAGGCTAACATTACCTGCTGTGTAACGTGTTATTAGTGTTTACTAGCGTGACATTCAGCGATGTTTATGTTGCCTCTAACGTGGGTTTCGGAGCATCAGAGCGCAACGCAGACATGTAAGTGGCAGTGTAATGAGCCACAGAAATCCGCGTAGCTATTTCGTCTGGTAGATACCAGGCACCACATGCGCCGTTAACGTGAATAGAAATTTGCGTTGCCTGTATCTTTCACGGCAAACATGCATGTGTGGAAAGCGGTCGCACAACAGCTGAAATGGCATACTCCTTCACAGTATCCTTCAATAAAGGAGGAATGTAGCACAATATGGATGTATTAGTAGGAATGTAGCACAATATGGATGTAAAAGCAGTTATAATTATATAATTATGTGACAATAAAATTAGTTTTGGCTAAAATCAACAAATAATCGTGATAATTAATCGTGATCTCAATATGGATCAAAATAATCGTGATTATCATTTTGGCCATAATCGTGCAGCCCTAAGAGGTGCTATACTCAACAACCTAATTGGAATTAAAACAACCACTGCACTGATGGAACAGAATAGGAAAATCAAATGTGGACTATTAAACATTAGATCTCTGTCTTCAATATTGGTAAACGAATTGATATCAGATAACCAAATTGATTTATTTTTTCTCACCGAAACATGGCTTAGCCACGATGAATACGTTAGTCTAAATTAAGCCACTCCTCCCAGTCATAATAATACTCAAATTCCACGAGGCTCAAGCCGAGGAGGGGGAGTTGCAGCCATATTCAACTCAAGCCTGTTAATTAATCCTAAACCTAAACTAAATTATAACTCGTTTGAAAGCCTTGTTCTTAATCTTCAACACCCAACGTGGAAAACAGTACAGCCAATGGACCTTTTTCACAGCAGACATTTTGACTTGTCATAGTAGGAAAAGCACAGCTGAAATTGATAACCTTAACGATGGCTCCATTCCATCAAGTGTCCCAGTAAGCTATTTCAGTGAGTCAGCATGCACAATACTAGGACCTCTGTGGAATGCAGCCATCTGTTATGGTTTTGAATACACCTGTGCTTTTCCTACTATGACATGTCAACATGTCTGCCGTGAAAAAGGTCTATTATATTTGATGTTGTTTACCGCCCACCAGGTCCGTATTCTGAATTTTTATCTGAATTCTCTGAGTTCTTATAAAGTATAGTCCTTCAATCAGACAAAGTACGTATTGTAGGTGATTTTAATATCCATGTGGACGATGACAGCAATAGCCTTAGTACTGCTCTCAATTCACTACTAGATTCGATTGGTTTCAGTCAGAATGTGCATGAGGCCACGCACTGTTTTAACCACACCCTTGACCTTGTGCTAGAATATGGAATCAAAATTGAAGATTTAATAGTATTTCCGCAGAATCCTTTATTATCAGATCATTTTTTAATAACTTTCGAATTCCTATTACCAGACCATAAGAAATTAAATAAAAGTTTCTACACTAGATGCCTATCTGACAGTGCTATAACTAAATTTAAGGAAGATATTCCAACAGCACTTAACTCAATGTCGTGCCTTAATATAACAGAGGACCTTTATGTTAATTTTAGTCCCTCCCAACTTGATAATTTCGTAGACGCTGCTACGGCCTGCCTACGGACAACTTTAGACTCGATCGCTTCTCTCAAAAAGAAGACGATGAAGCAAAGGAAATTAGCACCTTGGTATAACTCCCAAACTCGCAAATTAAAACAAATCTCACGAAAACTTGAAAGTAAATGGCGTTCCACTAAACTGGATGAATCTCGTGTAGATTGGCAAGATAGTCTGAAAACCTATAGGAAGGCCCTCAGAATTGCCAGATCAGACTATTACTCAACACTAATAGAAGAAAATAACAACCCAAGGTTTCTTTTCAGCACTGTAGCCAGGCTGACAGATAGCCACAGCTCTACTGAGCCATCTATTCCTGTAGCTCTGAGTAGTGATGACTTCATGACCTTCTTTAATGATAAAATTATAACAATTAGAGATAAAATTCATCACCTTTCGCCCTCAACTTCTAACAGCTCACCATTGGGCGCAGGAGGACTGGAGAAAACGATAAGACCTGATACATACTTAAAGGAACACGCCGACTTATTGGGAATTTAGCTTATTCACCGTAACCCCCAGAGTAAGACAACTCGATACATAACCTTCTCATCTCCGTGCGTGCTGTAAAGCTGTCTGACGGCTCCAGCGGCATCAGCCCATAACAGAACAGGCAGGTGAATGGTTCCAGTAATCCTACTGTTTCTAAGTGTAAATAGTTAATGACATGCCTCCTATTTACATGTTATGATTTAGAGTCACAGCGAAACAAGCTAAAATGGTCAAGCATGTTCCTAACCGGAACAAACTGGGAACTATATTCTCAGGCGGAAGAATATAGTACTTGGGCGGAGTGATATGCGCGCAGCAAGCCGGTCTGAGAATATAGTTCCCGCGTTTTGTTTTACGGATAGAAGATGGCTGTGTCTCATGTTATGTTGGTTTTGTACACGCTAGACTCTCTACAAATCACATCATGTAAATAGGAACATGTTGGCGCTATTTTGTCACTTTTGTCACAATTCGGAGCAGTAGGCTAGTTGGAACCAGTTACCTGCAGGATCTGTGCTGGGCTAAGCTAATGCTGGAGCGGTCAGACAGCTTTACAGCACGCACGGAGATGAGAAGGGTATGTATCGACTTGTCTTACTCTGGGGGTTACGGTGAATAAGCTAAATTCCCAATAAGTCGGCGTGTTCCTTTAAGCTGCTTTTATCCTATGGACCTTCAACAATTAATGTTAAAGGTCTCTTCAGCCAAGCCAACTACCTGTCTCTTAGACCCTATTCCAACGAGGCTACTTAAAGAAGCACTACCTGTGGTCAACACCACAATACTAAACATGATAAATTTGTCTTTATTAACAACAGTCATTTAAAATAGCTGTGATAAAACCTATTCTGAAAAAACCTACCCTCGATCCTGAAGTTTTAGCCAACTATAGACCTATATCTAACCTTCCCTTTCTCTCCAAAATCCTTGAGAAGGTAGTTGCTAACCAACTATTTGACTTTCTACATAGGATCAATCTATTTGAAGACTTTCAGTCAGGATTTAGAATGCATCATAGCACAGAGACGGCACTGGTGAAAATTACTAATGACCTTCTAACTGCTGCTGACAATGGACTTTCCATACTTGTTTTATTAGATCTTAGTGGTGCATTCGACACTATTGACCATACCATCATGTTACAGAGACTGGAACACTTAGTTGCCATTAAAGGAATTGCACTAAGCTGGTTTAAGTCCTATTTCTCTGAGTGATCCCAATTTGTTAACATTAACGATAAACCTCCAAGTACGCTAAAGTTAGCCATGGTGTTCCTCAAGGCTCAGTGCTTGGACCAATTCTATTTTCCTTATATATGCTTCCTCTAGGTAATATTATTAGGAAACACTCAATTAACTTTCACTGTTACGCAGACAACACCCAATTATATCTGTCAATTAAGCCAGACGAAAGTGGTCAGTTAGCTAAACTTCAAGCGTGTATTAAAGATATAAAATCCTGGATGACCCACAATTTCCTAATGTTAAACTCAAACAAAACTGAAGTTATTGTGATGGGACCAAAGCCCCTCTGAACTTCATTATCTAAAGATATAGCTACTCTGGATGGTATTGCCCTGGCCTCCAGCACTACTGTCAGACATTTAGGAGTTATATATCCTATATATATATCCTTCAATGCCCACTTAAAACAAACCTCAAGAACAGCCTTTTTCCATCTTCGTAACGTTGCCAAAATTATGAATATCCTGTCTCAAAACAATGCTGAAAAACTAGTCCATGCATTCATTACTTCTAGGCTAGGTTGCTCAAATATGTCCCTTAAGACTCTCCAGCTGATCCAGAATGCTGCAGCGTGTGTTCTGACGAGAACTAAGAGAAGATATCATATTTCTCCTGTATTGGTTTCTCTACACTGGCTTCCTGTGAAATCTAGGATCGAATTTAAAATCCTCCTCCTGACCTACAAAGCTCTAAATGGTCAAGCACCATCATACCTAGAAGAGCTCTTAGTACCTTATTGTCCTAGTAGAGCTACTTGTGGTTCCAAGAGTCTCTAAAAGTAGACTGGGGGCCAGAGCCTTCAGCTATCAGGCTCCGCTCCTGTGGAACCAGCTCCCAATTTGGGTTCGAGGGGCAGACACCGTCACCACATTTAAGAATAAACTGAAAACCCTCCTCTTTGATAAAGCTTATAGTTAAGTGTGAGGAGTTGCAGCGTCCGCCTAACCGGCCCATCTGCTTCTCTTCGTAGTCATCAGTTTTATTTATCATATAATCAATAATATAGCGAGAGTAGAGGGAGGCAGGCCAGTACAGCCCGATCCGGCAGGGGAGAGTTCAAGCCCGATCCGGCATCCCTCTCTCTAAGCTAGCCTGCCTCTCTTAGTTATGCTATTATAATTCTAGACTACCGGGGAAGTTCCTTCCTTCCTACGACACACTGAGCTGCTTTCTCATCTCTGTTTTCACTTGTTTCCTTTTGTATGCATCCTGTCCCAGAAATGCTTGTTACTAACCTAGCTCTGGGGAGTTTACTCACATAGTCACAGAGTAGTCAGGATCCGGTATAGGAGACTGCACTACTCAGTATGACACGATGTGCCCTGCTATGACATGAACTTCCACAATGACCTTCGAAGTCACTGTTCCATTATCTTTAATGTGACTATTATTTGCCACTGTTCATCACACCCCCAACTGGCCCCGTCAGACACCGCCTATCAATTCAATTAAATTCAATTCGATTTTATTTATAGTATCAAATCATAGCACGAGTTATCTCGAAACACTTTACAGATAGAGTAGGTCTAGACCACACTCTATAATTTACAAAGCCCCAACAATTACAGTAATTCCCTCAAGAGCAAGCAGTGCGACAGTGGCGAGGAAAAACTCCCTCTTGGGAAGAAACCTCGGACAGACCCAGGCTCTTGGTAGGCGGTGTCTGACGGTGCCGGTTGGGGATGCGATGAACAGTGGCAGTAAAAGTCACATTAATAATGGAACAGTGACTTCAAATGGTAGTTGTAGTAGTTCATGTCATATCAGTGCGCTGCAGGGCGTTACAGGATGTAGCGCGGCCCAGCAGAGCATGGATGGACGTAGCAAGAAGCAGCAGGGTTCAGCAGCCCCCACCCCCCTTGTGTCGCTTGATGCCTCGATTATTTTTTTTGTCAACAACTTCCAACCATAGCTTACAACTTCCAATTTTCAACTTCCAACCACCACGCTGTCGCTGACGCAGACCATAGACACATAAAGATGCAGACGCGGTCTACTTGATTCTGTCTTGAAATTCCCAGAAGGCATTGCTTCATTTTAACTTTTGCAAACAAATATTCAAATAAAAGAAATGCAGGTAGATTTGTTTTATTTCAAACCATGCACGTTTACATTTTTGAACATCTGATCTGAATAAATAATTTTGCTACAAAACAATACGGACTGATGTAAAAGTTCGTGACTGTAGAGGGTAACCATGACTGTGATATCGAGAGACTCATATGTGGTATAAATAAAAATCAGATTACATAAGTAATAGGTGTGAAGGATTTGGATACATTTGGCTATCGTTGGGCAAAATAACTTTGTTATTGATGCTTGAAAGGGGGCCAAGATAAATTATATGGGCCGCTGTTAACAATTAAGTAAGTGACACTCATGCGGCTCTCTGATTGGCCGGCCGGCCCATGAGGGCCCACGGCCCCTCTGGCATCTGCCCAAATGCCAGATTACCAGTCCGTCACTGATGACATTGCAGCACACCGCAGAGCTTAGCAGGGAGTGCAGCAGGACCACAGCGACAGCTGCAACCAAGATCTTGGTTCCAACGTTCTCCAAGGAAATACGCTGGGTGAAAAAACATAAGGACTCCGGGGAGTAAACTCCCCAGAAGCTAGGTTTTTGGGTGGGAATGTGTATTTTATTTTGTGGTAAAAAATAAACTTCTAAAATAAATACAGTTGCTCATTTTTACACTTGTAATCATTTGAAATGGATTATTTTAAAAAATAAAGCATTGACTATCCATAGTCCTGAGTTACACAAACAATGGCTGACAACAACATGGCACAGCTCGCTGAGAAACACTGAAGAGTATGCCCTTTATTCAGCCACTGCTTTTGATCAATGGCTCTCATCAGATTTCATGAAAAGGTGCATACTTATACAGAACAGTGTTTCCGAGTTACCTTTTACAGATTAGCTGACAGGTGAAATAGCGGCAGTAAAATCATTTTTCAACATGCATTTAAAAAAAAACACTTCAACTGACCCTGAAGCAGTATTCAGATTCTGTTGACTTTAAACATATTGAATATGCTACAGAAGTAAACAATTGCACATTACTTTCAGTAATAGAACATCATTTTCAAGAAATGACACCTGACACTTTAAAAACATTTCTTTTCTCAATTAAAGCACCCAGTTGCTAGAAACAGCTAAAAATCATGAAAAAAAAGCTTTGGCCAAGATTTAAGTCTTTTAAATATTATCCTTGATATTGCATTCAGTGACAATTTCAAATCAGCAGGCATAACATAAAATCCCATACTGAACAAAGTCCTTATTCCAGTCAACAGTAGTCTCCCCCCCCCCCGCCCCACTGGTTAGGAACCGATTCCAGTAAACAAGACTCCATCTTAGTGGGACCTTAACCCGGTGTCTTCTTTGTTCACATTCACCTCAGAGTCTTCCTCTTGTGGTTCAGCGTGTGCAGGTTTTCTCTGTGCTGTTGGGAGGAGTGAGGAACTGTCCGTTCACCTCCTTTTGACTGACGTCCTCCAGCATGGTCAGATAGTCTGTGTGCGTCTGGATGTTGTGTCTGTCTTCTTTCTTTATCCCGACAAAATCCCTCAGCGTCGCTCTGCCAAACAATCCCACCGACTCCACAAAGGGGGCCATCCAGTTCACACACAGCTGGATGACGTCTTTCGACAGACCTCACACCTTTTCAGCTGTTTCAGGTCCAATGAAATGGCTCAGGACTGAGGCAGCCAACACTCGATACTCAAAGTCAAGAGAGTTTATGTTGAGGATACACAGGTCTAAAAGAAGTGCCATTTCTACATAACTGTGGCTGCAGCAGGTCAGAGTCGCTGTTCATCAATGCTATCTGGAAGTAAAGCTTCAGCCAAGACACGGCTGTTTCAGGACAAAGGTTCTAATGCAATGCCTTCAAAATAATTATCTCCATTTGAATGATCTCTTCTTCATAGTAGGTTCCCGCAGTCATATAAGCCATCTGTGAGAGCTTTGGAGGAGATGCTTCCTCCATCTTTGCTGCAATAAAAAGACAAGTTATCCCAATGAGCTGCAGCATGCCCTTTTCAATGTTGTTCTGCGTTAACATGAACCGGTCGAAGTAGTCCTGAGCCAAATAGAACGTCTGCCGGTGAAGAGTATAGGCCTCACTCACCTCAATTAAGCAGTCGAGGAGAATGGATCTCATTCTGGGTTGTATTGTCAGGTGTTTCTGCACAAAGCTCTTGCTGTGTCTGTAATTCTGCTCCCTGCCGACCATCTTCAACCACACATCTTCAGGAGATCCACATCCAAGATGAGGCAAAGGTGACAGCCGAATCAAGGAAGATGGGGATATGAGAACTGCATCACAGTCGACCCCGACTCCCTTCTCAGAAGTCTCGAGAATACAAGGCTTAGCAGGTCCTTCAAGTATCAGCTGGTTCTGCTCACACTGCAGCTTTGACAGGGGCTGAATCTTTTTTCTGTTGCTTTGCTTAGTTGCTTTGCCTTTCGGCCCTGGAGCATTTTCAGATCTTTTCAGCAGGCGACCACTTTGTCTAGACATGGTTGTAACTGCTTCCGTCTCCACCTGACTTAGCTACTTGGGAATGATTCAGAACTGCAAAAGTAAACTACTTAGCTAAAGACACAAGCTAGCTAACTCTACGTGTTTGCAGCTTGCAGTTTGCAAAAAAAATCATTAACACGATTGCTCTTTTCAGCTCTATATCAAGAGTCTGGGTCTGCCAAGGTTTCTTCCTAAAAGGCCACTGCTAATGCTTGCTCTTGAGGGAATTACTGTAATTGTTGGGGTTTTGGAATTTATAGAGTGTGGTCTAGACCTACTCTATCTGTAAAGTGTCTCGAGATAACTCTTGTTATGTTTTGATACTATAAATAAAATTGAATTGAATTGAATTATGACGACCACACCTCTCCATGTTCAAACATCAACAGATATTCAGCATGATGGTTAGCTCTTACTGTACCTGGAGGCCCGTGTAGTTTCGCTTTCTTCACTGGAAGAGAAAATGAGAAAACATAGATTAGTTACAAGATACGTATATTTGTTAAATTTTTTCTTGCTTTTCGTTCTGCATTGTGTTTTTTGTACCATTCTTCTCCATTATTTAATTGTTTTGGGGGGTAGGATGGTTTTATGAATCTCCTGGATTGCTTTTTTAACCTGCACACATGCTGCTTCTTCCCTTCTGTCTTCTCTTGCAGAAATGTTTATTGTCTGTGCTTTAAGGCTAACTTAACTGATGTAAGGTAGAACATCTCAAATGCTTTATGTAAAACGCACAATATATAATTTTAACTTTGTGGTAAAACATAAAAGATAGCATAAACAGATACCAGAACTGCTTAAAACATCTGCCTTATATCTGCCTGTATTATGTGTTCAGAGACTAATACCTAGATAAATGGAGAACAAAGGATATATGTACAGTAGATTATTAATGTATCAAATGCAACACTGGAGATTTTCCACTATCTTACGACAAATACAAAAAATAAATATATAAAATAGAATTTATTAATATTGAACCTCGGCTGATGTCCTGGTGCTTGATGAATGCATTAGCGTTGTGTGTCAAAAGTTGTGATTTTAATAGGCCAGTAAACAATTATCCTTAATGAATAAAATTCTATTTGGAATTGTTGTAAACAAGTAGACATCAACAGCACATCCTGCTTCACTGTAGAGAAAAGCCCATTATTAAAACATGAAACCATGTGTCTGTATTGGCACTGGGTGGTGTAGGTAGACAAATATATTCTGTGTGAATCAACAAGCAACAAGGAAACAAGTCTGCTACACACATAAATATAAAATATAATGGTTAATGTTTTGTACTGTGGGTGGACAGATGCATTGCTTATGATACACATTTCTTGTGACAAACAGTGAACCAGAATTATTTCAGTATAATTATTTCAATTATTTCACTGTGTTTTCTACCCAAGGCCACGTCATCACAGTGTTTATGGTTAAAAACATACTAATGAATTGTAAGTTAACTACCTTTAGATAACAGGGTAATCCTCCATTTAAGCTCCAAACATTATTTTATATAATGACACTGAATTTAATGTCTTTGTGTAATCAGCGGTGGAAGACTTGATGCGACCGCCAAATTTGGTGAGTTTTTGAATATGTTAAGCCCCTCAAAAAGGGAATTAATTTACCGTAATAATAATTCCTTCAGTTTCAATAGGGCCTTCGCCGCTGTCGGCGCTCGGGCCCTAATAAGACTGCATTTTAAACTTACACTCTTAGATGGATTGTCTGTTCTGTTACTTATTAGCCATAACAATCAGCAGTATTACACCAAATTTCTTTATCTCTGCCATCCAGTTGTCACTTCAAAATCACAGCAGACATCGACAATCACAGGTGTTACCAATAGCACCATTGATTGCTGCATTACACTGCAATTATTGCAGTCCCCTAGTTAATGGTGTTAAAGCTACCTGTGCTTTCCTTGCAGAATGGTCTGTGAATCTGATTCATTTGGAAGAGATGAAGATACAAAAGTGTTTTCAGGTTAGCAGGAGTTTTTTCAGAATTCAATGTAAAGTAAAAGATGGTCAGATGTTTAAAAATAAAGAAAAAAAGGTAGGCTAAACAAAGTCAACATGTCGGTCAAATTCGAAACATTAAGCCTATCTTGCTCGATCTTGGTCTGGATTGCAACAAATACTTTACATTATATTTTACTATATATTATATTTGGTGGCATATGCTATATGTATGTGTATAATTGGTATATATTGTGGGTAGGATATACTACATATATAACACTACAGTACATTTCATATATTTTGTAATCACTATAATGTTGCACTCTTCAAATAGCAAGAGAGGTTTGTGTCTCTGGCAGTTTGGGCAAAATTTTACTTTTGCATTTGCACATAAGAAACTAATGTAAATGTGTTCTTGACAGTGTGTATCATATGTTTTCCAATATGAAAACCTTTTTTTACAGAGCATATAATTAGGGTTGGGTATCGTTCAAGTTTTCGATACTGATACCGATACCAATACCAATACTGTGACTTAAACAATACTTTTTCCATACTTATTTTATAAAACAAAAATAAATTACATCATTACACATTACGGCAAAAATCTTTATATTTATTTCTCAGCTCTATGTGAGCCGTCTCTGTGCGTAACATAGTTTTTCCTGCCTGCTTCTAGAAATGTGTAACGTTAGACAGCCAATCAGCAGCATTATTAGATCTTGGTAGAAGCATGCTGCATGCTTATTGGCTCAATGACGATAATGACATTTACTCCTTAGGTATTGAAATTGGGTATTGAATGACAAGGCATTCAATACTTCAATACTTTAAAGGCAATTCAGTGCCTAAAAAGGTATTGAATTTGGTACCCAGCACTACATATAATGCAGACAAAGATGCTTGGGGTGATTGAAAAATGGTGTCATATTTTATTTTTGTTCATTATTTATTTAAATGGTCAGCAACTGACTGATAACATGATCATTATTTGGCTATTCCTTCTTTTTACTTTTTTATTTTCTTGGTCTTCATTTCTAGAATTGGTTGACAATGTAATACATTGTACATAATGTATAATATTGGTAAATATTCTTTAATAAAAAGGTATTTATTTAGGAAAGAAGCCTTCTGAGTACCTTTTTATATAAGCATATCATTGCATAATTGGTACACAATCCACTTGGAAAAGGTCTATTTTAATTCCTGCTCGAAATTTTACTATATCGGCCGCCACATTGATAATAGGTGAATGTTTCCCCTCTAAAATCGGTATTGTATCGATCTCAAAAAGCCCACATCGGTCGGGGCTCTACTCCAAAATGAAATCAATTTACTTAAAAATATTTTTGGCCTCCAAATGTGGGCATGACAAAAAAGAAAGTTTTGAAACCATTGAGAGAGAACACAGTAGTTCTGTGTCTCAGAAACTGCAAAGTGGACAAAAAATAATATTTTGAAAATGAGGAATCTTTTAAGAAAAACTTAAAACAACAGCTGTGAGATCTCACACAATGCAGCACAAGAGTCTTGAAATGCCAAAGTGTCTTGAAATGCCAATGTGTGAGTCACTGATGCAATTAACAATCACATTATGCCACCTGGAGATGTGTTCATGTCATTTTAGTATGCAGCTCTATAAAAGTCTATTGCCTTTTTAAGGTAATTCAGTTATTTAAATTAGGTTTAAATGCATATTCTCACTAAGGGAGATCAATACGCTCATTCAATAACAGTCCAAAAGTGTGAGATGTGATGAGAGAGAGAGAGAGAGAGAGAGAGAGAGAGAGAGAGAGAGAGAGAGATCGTTAACAGGTCATTTGTCTTAGGCTGTCAGCACAGCTTGCCTTGTGTGTCACTCGTGCCAGCTTGGCGGAGCTGAAGCTCACAGAAAGCCCAGTGGCCTCGTTGGTCTAGTGCCAATTGGGCTCTAACAATACCTGTGTGAATGGCCTGACACTGTGAAAGAGACTGCCAATGATGCTACATAAAGTCACAGAGAGAGGGGACAAAGATTAAAAATACACATGTGCCTCTACTGCAACACTTCCTTAGAATGTAGGTGAAAAATGTACATAACCAACAGGAAAAATGTACAAAGTTTGGACACACTTTACCGTTCACTTGAATGAAAAAGTGTGTCCAAATCTTGGTCTGGTAATGTATATAAATACAAAATTTGAAAAAAAAGATTTCACAAAATTCGATTATTCCAAATGAAAAGCATGATTAAAAATATAGGTCTTTAATTTATTTATAAAGGAGCAGTCTCACCACATTAGCGGTAGACATGTGTTTAACACCTATTAAAAGCACCACAAAACAGACAATTACATTTACACTGTTAAAATAATTCTGGGGGAGGACCCCCAGACCCCCCTTAAGATTGCCACACCCAAATTTACAATGCTTCCCACACCCATGGCATAATCAATATCAAATGTCTGTGACACAAAATCACCTAAACTAACACAAAACATTTATCCTGACAAGTATGAGCAAAACCAGCAAAACACTACACCAGAGAGACCTACCCCCTTCACTAGTCAATTGATAAAAATGCCATGGTGATTTGTATTAAATGAAGCGGTAAAGTTTTGTGATCTGGGCAGGCATACATTGATTTGGTGATGGGGGTTAAAAACATGGTTCGGTCCTGTAATATACTATATATTATCGCATATTTATTTTTATTTTGTCCAGTGTATAGCCATTTTGTTCAATGTTTACAAAACGTTAAAAAGTGTGTGAGAGAATCCCTCACAAGCCTGTACAGAGCACTTACCATGAGACAGACTAAGTGGATACACATGCTTCATTAATACCTGATGGTTCCCCAGGAGGGCTGGAGCTGTGCAAGGACACTGATCTGTTTGAGGCTACTGACTGTTTGTAAGGGCAAATGGACAGTTTAGTTTACATTTGTTTTTGGTTAAAGAGATATTTTGCAGGTTTAAATCTAGCTCTGTGTCATGGCAGTGTGTTTAGATGAACGGTGCACAGAGCTCTACTCAGAGCAGTGGAGGTCTGCTGAAATCCTCCATGACTGCCCCTACAAAGATGACACAGAGCTGGATTAAAATTAGCAAAGTATCCCTTTAAGTACAGGCTAAGGTCAGACTTTAAGCAGAATCACTTTTATTTGTGTGGAGTTTTTTTTTTGTTGTTGTTTTTTTTATCTCAGCAGGACAAACTTGTTATTTAAAGTGACTATATGTAGGGCTGGGCGATATGGAGAAAATCAAACATCAAGATATTTTTGACCAAATACCTCGATATCAATACCGCAACGATATTGTAGTGTTGACTATTGTTGCTTTCACAAAATATTTACACTATGATATTTTTGATAAATAATCATCAGTAATGTGGATATAATGACTAAGTGGGTAAAGGCAAATAATAGAACAGTTATAACAATTAAGTTCAGAAAATTACGTAACTTTACTGTAATGCAGCCTTTAAAACCAGGAAAAGACAACACTTATGCCATATTACGATATCCAAAATCTAAAATGATATCTAGTATCATATTACGATATCGATAATATCGATGTATTGCCCTGCTCTTACTATATGTAACTTTTAAATGTTTCTGAAACTGTCATTTTCCATCTGATGATCATGAATGAGTATGACCTGTAACAGCAAACGAGACTGACAGTGAAAAGAACAATATTTTTATATAGATTTTAGCCTGATCCGATTTTTCCCGCAAAGTCACAAAATGATTTACAGCAGGTAGACGGAGCTACAGAGCACACATTCTGATGGGTCACAGATTTCGGCTCAACACCGGAAAAGCCTGTGTTATTGTATCCAGGCAGGTAAAGGGTAGCAGGAGATTTCTTTATATAGGCCTAATTGTATTTTAGTTTAGAAGTTATCTGCTGTAGTTATGGCTGATACTGGGGCAGGGCCATCACAGAAAAGAAGGACATTAAATGAAGAACAACCAATAACTAAAAGGGAAAGGGAAAGACAACGGGCGAAATCCAAGTCAGAATCGGTTGGGCTTTCAACAGATGGAGACAATTGTACAATTGTATTAGCAATTTAGTCTTTTAGTCTGTGTTTGTGTTGTTCTACTATTGTCTTTTCCCTTGTCCCCCAGTACTTGTGTAAAGCGTCCTTGGGTTTCATGAAATGGGCAATAATAATCAAAGTTATTATTACATTGGTTGCTACAACAATCTCTTAATGCTTTGGCTCGTAACACAGTGACAGGGATACCCGGTTTAGCTCAGGATACATCCAAAGTAGGCTAAGTTACAGTACGTACACTTGAAATGCAACGATGCATCTGTAACCTATTCTCTTATTGTAAATGAATGATTTTCTGTCTGAGCAAAACATTCATCGCAACTATATGACCTCCCTGTAATGCTAACTCCTAGACCTTTACAACAGCAGGTGTGGTAAAACCACTACCGCTTTTGTCCAAAGGGGTTGCTGAAATCAACACAAACTGAAAGTTACATGCAGTATAGCCACTTTAATGAAATCTTTTATGTTCTTTCATTGTGCAAATAGGTAGATAAAATGGTCACCCCTGCCCCCTGTCATGGCAAAATTAACAATCAAATATCAAAATCTGCAATTATCTGCAAGTAAAGGAAAGATAAGAATGGCTCTAAGACCAACAATGTTCAGTCAAATCAATCATAACTGTTAAGGCCCTGACACACCAAGGCGACGGTGTGTCCTGCACCTTTTTTCAACTTTTTACCTATACTTTTGTCTTGCTATTGTTGCATTTTTCTTAAATTATTCTGTACATGTTAAATGTGAGTTTACTTGTAATAAAATGTGCTTTATTAATAAAATTACCTTTCCCTGTTAATGTGTTTGGTTGCAACAATCACATTAATTGTTAAAGGAGAAAAACTATCAAATGAATTTCATTTCATTTTTATGTATTGTTTTTTAGCAGCAAAAAAAAAACATTGATCAACAGACAAAAACATAAAAAATCAAATAGTTATTTCTTGTGTCTGGACAGATGTCAAAATGCATCCTAAAAAAATCTAATATTAAATCAAATGCAAGTGTTTTTGAATTATTTGACAATGAAACATGTGACAGGTTTCAGTTATTCTGTTAAAGAAAATAATACAAAGGTCAGAGTCACATTTCAGCGCTTGCAGAGGTCAGCATCCCTCTGCGAGCCTGATCAGAGGTAGTAAAGCAGGCCACATATCAGACACGTGTCCGCCGGAGTGATTGTATGAGAGGATGCGTGCTGCTGGTGACCGAGCGTTCAGCTGGTGGGATAATCTCTCCGAGCTAATGCCTTAAGCAGGGCTGAAATCTACCAGACCCTGCTGTATTGTACTGTGGATGATTAACAAGGAGAAAGGGCGATGTGGAAAGCCGAAACACTTTTTGACTAGCAAGAAATTAAGAGCAGCTAACCTTTGACCTGATGGAGCATCCAAAGCTTTTTTTGAGTGCTTTATAAAGTGAAGATATTGAGGAAAGCAATGGTAGCTGATTGGGGAAAACAACAGACTGATGTTCACGTGATGAGTCATGGATTGGATTAAACCTGCTGATGGAGAGCTATACTGTATGCGAATTACTACGTCATACACAGATCTTTAATGCCAGCTTTCAGCTGAAATTAAGGTTGTTTCTATTTAGAATATACTGGGCTGTATCATGATTTCAGGTTTGGACAAAATTTCAATATTAGACATGAGTCAAACAAAGGAATTAGGATAGGCTCTGTGTTCAGCACTACTGCATTGACAAAGCTTAAACACACACACACACAAGCAGGATTTATGCCTCTACAGGGGCTCTACGCAGAGCTTATGCCGTAGCGTACGTAAGTGGCATGAGGTTTATACTTGTGCGCTGGTGTCTGTGTGTTCTAGCGTATCTCTTTAAGAGAATAGCAGAGCCGTATGTGCATATGCTGGGGACTGTGTGGTAGAGCGAGTGAGAGGGCAACGGGGAGTCGCTTCAGAGCGAGGATCGACTTTGGAGGCGTAGAGGGAGAATCGTGGTGACCACGATGGGAAAGCTGCAGCAGGAAAAGTTAACCCTCTCCTTGATTGCATGTTGTTTACGGAGAAGGACAACCCTGGAAATGAGTAGAAGGAAATACAATGCTACCAAGCCATGGCCTAGCAGACCAGTCACAGCAGCCATCTTCTTTGTTTTCAAGTAGCAGGGAATTCCTCACGCGGAACC
The DNA here is from genome assembly GCF_010015445.1 of Perca fluviatilis. Taxonomy (NCBI): domain Eukaryota; kingdom Metazoa; phylum Chordata; class Actinopteri; order Perciformes; family Percidae; genus Perca; species Perca fluviatilis. The sequence goes on from NC_053117.1 coordinate 32,838,551, forward strand.
GTCGCAACTCTGCCGTCCTTATGTTAAGCCCGCCAACTGACTCTATACACGATGTGATTGGCCCGACCAGAATTTGTTCAATCCAGCTTGCAAGCCAACGGAGATTTGCTAGACTGACCCTGGCTGCAAATTACATTTGCTGCTGCTAGGGTGCGTCTAGATTTCTAGGCTACTGTTTGGCTTCTTTCCTCTTCCAAATAACTTCCAATTTTTACAACCTGGCTGATCATGTGGCTGATACTGTATCAGACATTTTTTAGCGATGTTCCCAAATATCATTAGATAACTTGGTGGGTATAATAAAATATTACTGGTAGGTCTAATGGCGAAACCTACAAAAAATAAATAATAAAAAGTATAAGTAAGTAGTATCCTTTAAGTAAAAAAAAATATTTTTACCAAAATTGAGAATTAACTACAATTAACTGTGACAAGCCCTTAGTGTAAGAAATCCCAAAACTACATCAACAGTTAATGCAACCATATCCAAATTCTACACAAGGCTAACAGCCATCAATAGAGAACGTTATTTTAGCCTGACTTTGAAGAAATAATCACAGTTGTCTAATAGTATTACAAAGCCATAATGATTACATGTCATTTCCACTTCTTTTCATTAGATTGACGCTCCGACTGGGACCACTTAATAGCTGCTCTGGTGGCTCTGGTTTGATCTCTTTGAAGTGACGTGTGAAAGTGCGGCTTTGAAGCTCAAGGGTGGAAATAACCTCTCAGTGGTGAATTACAGATGTTTTTGAGCCTCTGATGCTTCAAGTCTTCGCAGAGAAGTGACACACCAGCTTATTCAGTGGAACACTACCTTGCTGATACTGAAACCTGGCCACATTGAGAGTCCATTTGAGGTAGGTTAAAACAGGTGCAGTGTGCGTTCGCTACCGCTGCCCCCCTATGTAGGCTCAGTCCTTGGCAGCGGCACAGGTTAGATTTGACCTGCCGCCCTTTGCATTCTGCGTGTCATCCTCTCTCTCTCTCCCCCATTTCTTGTCACTCTTCAGTTGCTCTAATAAAAAGAAAAAAGCCCTAAAAAATAATCTTAAAAAAACAAAATAAAGTGGAAGAGAAAGGCAAGTTTTTTTTCCCCTCTTCCACCTTAGTCATACAGTTGAAACTATTTGCAAGACGATGATAGACATTTTGATCTGACGATGGTTGAAAAGTCAGGGGGTCACCAAGTTTTTACAGTTCATCTTGTAGGGAACTAGCCTGGGAACCACACAAATCTGCGAGCTCATGTTCTATTTGCTCTGGCAGAATCTGGTTCCCCTCCTGTTCAGACAGATTTCCAGACGACCAGGCCCTGTTTGAGCCAATCAACCGTTTATCTCATATGGGGCGGATTTCAGAAGATGACTTGAGCTTAGCCACCTTAGCCTTGGCACCTTACGCAAAATACATGATTTTTGGCTTGTGCAAGATGACGTAATTTTTGGCTTGTGCACCCTCGTCCTGGGGACACTACGCCGAGCATTACCTTAGCTTAGTAATGAGGAGCGCCATTGGACATTTTTGAAAACAAAACAAATTTTTTGAATTTTCTGTTAAAGTACTATTTTCAAAACTGCAAAACTGGCAACATTCATTCCCAGACATATTGATGCCTTTTGTGTTGCACTGATGGGTTGAAGGTCTGTCTAACTGCGTCCAGAGGCATTTTGGTCCACAGACGTTGATAACGCCCCATGGAATTGAAAAGGTTCCAGACTAACTTGCACTTCAGGCTAGTGGGGGACATACATGTCTGAACCAAATTGGTAATCCATCCAACAGCTCTCAAGACATTTCTCGAAACCACACATTTAATTATCATGGTTGGCGCTAAATTAAATGTCAGGGAATCACAAACATCATCATCTGGGGACCAGTCCATCCAGTTGTCCCATGACTGAAATTGCCATACATGAAGCCATGCCAGAAGCTTACTTTGTGGTACACCTATATATTATATATAAAATATTCTGAACAAGTAAGATAGAAGAATATATAAAGATGTTGGAGATGTCTTCATTACAGTGGTAAGTGGTGGCAAATCAACTGTTGGGTTTTTGAGCAAGTCATTGAATCCGTACCAGCTGTTTTGATGTTGACCTTTAAACTCTTGATCTCCACATACAGTACGTACAGAATTTCACTGCAGGTCTTAATATAGTAAAACATTACTTATCGAGCAGCACTTTAATTTTGTGGTCTCACTCAATCATTCTCCCAGTTCCACTAACACCGAAAAAATTACGAGTTGAAGGGGGGCAGCAGATCTGACACGCAGAGCAGGCAGACAGGCGTGGACTTGAGCAGTGTCATTACAAGACGACAGAAGGTGGATCTATTTTTAGCTCTAGTCCTTCAAATTACGGTGGGTATGAGTGTGTGGAGGTTGGCAACCTGGTGGCCATGTCATTATCACCCTCTCACTTCCATTAAACAACAGCCCCTGCAGACCTCGCCAAGCAACCTAATAAATACAGCTATTGTGGATCTGTCTGTCCCTATGTGTACTGTATGTGTGTGAATTGGTGTGTTGGTCAAAATAAACTGCCTGAAGTGTGTTTGAGCATCTTACATATGCATTTATCCTACTGTCCATCCTTTAAGCCTTTACTGAAAGTGAAGTTATTTAGACAGCCTGGTTCCTAATTGCCATAGAGTTCACACAAAAAAAACCTGTATGATACTACTAATGCCACCACGCATGCTTAAGCCTCTCCAACAGGCCTGTGTTGAGACGCCAAAACACATGCCTTATACTGAACTGAATGGTGAACGCTGTATCAGCTAGAAATAAGCCTTTTGCAGATATATTGGTATTGATGTACTGTATATACAGTACATATGTTGGTGGTGCCTGTTAAATTTAACTGTAACATGACCGGTCGGCTGTCTCCCTAATTTTGTAAGATATCAAAGAATTGTTGTGCATAAGTTTTCGTACTATATCATATGAGAACGTTTATGAGTATGCGTTGATTTAGTAGCTGTTCTGGGAGTTATCGTCAATTTATAAATGTTTTTCTGATCATGTTAAGGACCTTGTGTCTATGTCTGTCCTGTTCTAGTTGGGCTAGTTGGTTAGTTATATACAACTATAATGTAATCTCTCCAATTCTTGTAAAGAATCAACTTTCTTCTAAAGTTCTTTCACAGAATTCTGTACTTGCTGGATGTGTGGTTAGGTGTAGACAACATTAATTAAGTAATTTGTTGATAAATTCATTAATGCATGAGCCACTTAAATCCTACTAATTGTTTAACAACCTGAAAGAAAGAATCTAAATGTAATAAAAACACCTAAGATAGACAACAGGCCTACTTTCATGATATTATCCTCCATCTCAGTGTCTCAGGGTGTCTATAATATAGAGTAGCATGTATATCTCACATCACTCTGCATAATCACAAATTAACAGATTTCTCCTGCTTCACTGCAATAATGAGCCAATTAGAGACATTTTAAGAGTGATCTACTAGGGGGGAGGGGGTCCAGGAATGGGGCTTCATTGATGATGACATGACAACAGGCACACAGACATACACAACAACAGTGACATTTAAAGGCCGAGACACACCAAGCCGATAATCGGCCGTTGGACAGTCTGGCGAAGTCAGTGACTCGAGTCTGTTCGGTGTGTTCCTTGCCTTCATTTTGGCCGATTTGACATGTAGAATCGGCGGGGCGTGCACTGCCAGCAGTCAGACTCAAATGACCCATCTGATTGGTAGAGTGCTAACCCGGAAACGGGGAGCGGAATGAGCGTGAGTAGAGTCTCTCAAAATCTGACGAAAATCTTTTAAACTGACCTTTTTGAGATTCAGCAACTGCATGCCTATTTCTCGCTTAAAATGTTTTCAGAAACACGTTTCGGTGAACTATTTTAGTACAATATGAGATCGTATTCTGAACAAGCCGCCATGACAGTCTGTCTTTGAATTTCCGGAGAAACCAGACCCACGTCACACGTTCGTCCAATCAGCTGCCGGTTTTCATTTGTCACTTTGGTGTGTTCCGAGGCACTTTTTTGACCAACTCGGGGAGACTGATCAGTCCAACTTCTTTTCTGCCGAGGGTCGGCCGTCTGGTCAGTGTGTCTGCAGTTTAAAGGAACTAGTGCAGTGCCTGGTAAAAACAGGCTTGTTGGGAACGGGCCGATTGCTTGGCCTCCAGTATTGATGCTTGCAGCTTTCTAAAGAACCGCTCATGAAAGTGTAACACTCTGTACACTAACATAATTTCAGTCTTTAACCAAAACCATGTCCTAATCCTTAGCCCCTTTGAAAAACTGACTGCATCGTCTAAAAGTGAAATAGCTTTACCCAAAGACAAAACACACACACACACTCAAACAGCTTCAGTTGAGCTGCAGAGAATAAGGAAATTCCCAGGAGTGAATGAGTGTAACTGTGGTAATAAAAAATGCAAAACGATGCTCCAGCAAAACAGGGAACATTCCCAGTCAGCTATAGGCTACAACTAAATCACACACTGGTGTTTGTTGTCAAGCTCCAGGAACATGTTAATTACTATATAGTACATTGATATTAGCTTATCAAAGATATATTTGCATATATGCTGTCAGAAAGGGTTATACCTTCTTTATACATTTTTATGTATATTTCCCAGTCAGTGTTTAACAGTTCCCACGTTAAATATGATCTATTTTACTAGTTATTTAACAGAGACAGAGCTCATTTATCAACAGAGAAAAAGAACTGTGATGGATCCATCTGGGGGCAGATATTAAAAAGTTACCCTTAAAATAGAATAAAACAACATACAGTATGTTATAAAACAAATGTACACAACTCAGTACATATCCACCAATAAATAATCAATCATATAATTGATCAATCAATCAATACTAAAAGTAAGTCAGTGTATATTGTCCCTGCATACATATTTTAATCTTTAATAACCCTTTAAAACTCTCAGAGATTATTACCAACATTATTAGTAGATGTTATTATGTATTTATATAAAGAATAAATATCAGTCTGAGTCACTTTTTGCTATAATTTTATATATATATATATATATATATATATATATATATATATATAGAGAGAGAGAGAGAGAGAGAGAGAGAGAGCTCATTACTGTACTGAGAAGATAACAAGAGTCTACAGCCAGCAGCTCTTTGAGGCTGCACTTCAGCACAGCAATGAGTTGTTGAGCTAAATGCTAACAACAACATGCTAACCAGCTCACAATGACAACAGCCGATGCCGATGCTAAGCAGGTACAATGTTTACCATTGTCGCCATCTTCGTTTAGTGTGTAAGCGTGCTAATGTTTTCTAATTGGCACTAAACACAAAGGACATTTGTCTGTACATATCAGTAATATTTTATAATAATTTCAAAGTTGCCCAGGACAGGATTCTGAGCACTTCTGAAGAAAAAGTGGCCAGCAGCAAAGTGTGTGAGGAGAGGCTGTCGGAGGCAAGCGGGTCTGATACCAGGAAGTAGCATTATCATGAAAAGGAGGGATTGAGAAGAAGGAAGTCAAGTCCTTGTCCACACACAAGAATAAACACACACAGGACAGAAAAAGCAGCAGATGGCCAGGGGATTACTCCCCCTCTATCCCCACCCTCCCTCTCCCCAGACGGGCCACGGAAGCTTTACTTGTGTTGCTGCAGTTCTAGCACAGTGCGCTTGTGTGTTTACTGACCTCGTCTGACTGTCTCACCTACAGTCCTTACCTATGGCATCTGGTGGCCTACAAAATGCTTTCAGTTATTATCTTTATGAATCCACACCAGTCCTTTATCTTGCATTAGAAAATAAAAATGCACCAAGCTCCAGTTTTTGTGCTGACCTGCACAAATAAAGGAGAGATTGAACCCCTGGCTGCTATCTCAAAACATATGACCAAAAGTCATATATGCATGTATTTATTTCCATTATTGCAGTATAATTTATTCTAGTCTCGCATTACCAGACCTTCCTCCACAATGCTGGGGAGGAGGGTCTGGCTAGTTCACAATGCATTCCGGGATGGGAGAAAAACGTGCTCTGGTTTATTGGCATTTCTTTAAACCAATCACAATCATCTTGGGCAGCGCTAAGCACCGGACGGAGCAACGGAGCCGCTGCAAAATAGCCTCGGGAAGGAACTTGTTTTTGTGGAACGTGTACATTCAAAGGTTGTTTTAGTCGTGCAACAGAAAACTCAGATTGGACAGATAGTCTAGCTAGCTGTCTAGATTTACCCTGCAGAGATCTGAGGAGCAGTTCAAATTTCCAACACAAAGAAAGTATAGATTATGGACATCCAGCCAAAATAGAGACATCTGGTGGAATTTACGGCAGCACCTGAACAATCCCGGAAGTGAAACGTCGAAGATATAGACTAAATTTCTTCTACTGCTATTACTTCACAGTAGCCAGACTCAACACTCAAATGCAAATTATTCAATAGCATTACTGTATGCATTTATTCCACTGCTAATTGCCATCTAGAAATAGCGGAGTGTGGAACTGACTGAGCTGTCAACAGACTGTGTCCTCCCATCCTCGGCTTTTCATTCTGCAGCCATTCACTCTCCTCAGAGGACTGCCAGCAGCCACCATGCAGGCTCTGAGGGCTCTCAACACAACAAGGAACAAGAAATAAGGAAAATTGCTTCTGAAAAGTATCACAGCTCTCAAGAAACAAGGATGCCACTCTCCTGGTTTAACTGCATTTCCCTCACTGAGATGGTTCCTTTAATCAGGGAGGGTACATCTGCTATGGCAGGGTTGCCAGGAGAGTGAGGGGATACAAAAGTGTCTCTCAAATGTTCAATAAACTTTATATCAGGTAAGTTGAAAGAAAACAACTGTCCTAAGAACATTAGACACAGGTCAGCTATCTGTTTGAAAAGCAGAGGCTGTTCTCCCAAGACGAATGTCGAAATATTGGCTATCAGTTGTTTCGGAAAGTGCACATAAATTACCTACATTTACGTCAGAGGGACAAAGCCAAAGTGTCATAGTAATTATGATGGTCAGCAAAGGAGGAAGTAAGGTGAATTTGTTATAGAGTGACAAAGTTGGGCTGGATGGGTGGGTCAAAATCAGATTTTCACACAGGAGACAGACTGACTATCCTACTAAAGGCTCTGACACACCAACCCGATGGCCGACCGTCGGCAGAAAAGGCAGTCGGACCATTCATGATCATTCGCCTTCCGTCGGTCCAAAAAGTGCCTTGGAACAGACCGAAGCGACGCCGACTCGAGCATACGATCTGCTCGTGCGCGAAACATATTACGTCTCCATAACAGCAGGCGGCGCTAATCTGTATTGTTGACCAAAACATTTAAACCGGAAATGACGAACGCGTCACGTGGGTCTGGCTTCTCCCGAATTTCAAAGCCAGACTATAATGGTTGATTATACAATCTCGTATTTTCCGAAAATAGTTCACCGAAATGTGTTTTTGAAAACATTTTAAGCGAGAAATAGGCCATACAGTTGCTGAATCTGTCTGTTTTTTTGATGTGTTTCTTTATTTTCATGACTATTTACATTGTAGATTCTCACTGAAGGCATCAAAACTATGAATGAACACATATGGAATTATGTACTTACCAAAAAAGTGTGAAATAACTGAAAACATGTCTTATATTTTAGATTCTTCAAAGTAGCCACCCTTTGCTTTTTTTGATAACTCTGCAAACCCTTGGTGTTCTCTCAATGAGCTTCATGAGGTAGTCACCTGAAATGGTTTTCACTTCACAGGTGTGCTTTGTCAGGGTTAATTAGTGAAATAATTTCCCTTATTAATAAAAAAGCAAAGGGTGGCTACTTTGAAGAATCTAAAATATAAGACATGTTTTCAGTTATTTCACACTTTTTTGTTAAGTACATAATTCCATATGTGTTCATTCATAGTTTTGATGCCTTCAGTGAGAATCTACAATGTAAATAGTCATAAAAAAATAAAAGGAAATGCATTGAATGAGAAAGTGTGTCCAAACTTTTGGCCTGTACTGTAAGTGTACTGATTCACTAGGGCTCTACCAATCAGATTGGTCATTGAGTCCGACTGCCCGCCTTCCGATTCAACATGTCAAATCGGCCGAAATTAAAGCCGACGGCTCCTCCTCCGACTGACGACGGCACGGAACACACCAAACAGACTCGAGTTACCGACCTCGCCGGACTGTCCGACGGACGATAATCAGGTTGGTGTGTCAGAGCCTTAAACTCCACTGGGCAACTTTTAGCTACAACTTAACAAAGGTCCAGAAAAAAACATCCATTTAGTGTAAAAGATTCTGGCGAAGTCAACAACTAAACAGATACAAGATTCTTTTAAACGCAGCCATGAGGAGCCAGCAGCAATTCCCACACAGTATTTTGTTCTCAAGATAAATGAGACAAATTGTATTGTTACAGATGCAGCAAGACTCAAAAACAGTCTGCTGTGAAACATTCGAGTGTGTGTACAAGATTCACAGAAGGTTTTACTGATACAGGTGAACACAAGCCACACTCTCCATCAATCACTGTGCAAACTATAAAACTAAATTATGGTCTTTTTTTTATAATTCCACTTGGCTGAGCCCACTGCAACCCAGCTGGGACTCACCCCCTCCGTCCCTCCAGCCCTCCGACCTCAGCCCTATCTCATCATTCTGTAATAGACGAGTTTGATGGTGGCCCTCCAGCCTTGGGCAGCACTCACACCCAAGATGAGAAATGGTCAAAAACGATCAGTATGAAACAATACGCCAGAGGCTGAGAGTTAGAGATAGGCAGACAATAGTTTGATGGTGTGGAAATCAATCAGCATGTCTGTGAAAGAAGAGCAATTTGTAATCTGGAAAGGAGCCAAAATGTTAAATAAACTGGTGGCAGTGTTTTCTTTAACCTTTCATTAACTAAACTGTATATGTCTGAATGCACATTTCACATAAGGCTTAATTTAAGTATTCTAACTTTTCTTAAAGGTCCCATGGTATGAAAATTTCACTTTATGAGGTTTTTTAACATTAATATGCGTTATGAGGTCATAAGGAGCAAGGTTACCTCCCCTTTCTCTGCTTTGCCCGCCCAGAGAATTTGGCCAACCCATGAGAGAGAGAGAGACATCATGGCTTTCAAACGAGCAAAGTGGCAAGGCCACACCCCCACCCCTCCACCTTGCCCCCCCTCCCCTCAGCTAGCTACAGACACATAAATGGCACATACTAAGTAAAGCTCATTGTGGGACTGGCTCTGGTGGCTGTAATTCTGCACCAAGGCTGAATTTCGGGGGAAGAGACTTCAGATACAGTATTAGGGGACCACTAAGGTCTATATAAAATCACCCAAAGAGCAGCATGTCATGGGACCTTTAAACTCAGTGAAACATATTCTCCAAAAAAAAAGGACATGTCCCAAAAATACAGTATATTTAATGAGTATGGCCAATAACACACTCCAATCAAACACTTAACAGTGTCAGTGCCACACAGGTCTTTGTTTTAGTCTTTGGTAAAACTGTGATCACCACCAACGGTTTGTCACTTCTGATATAGTTTAAGAAGGTACTCCAGTTCTATGGTCTGTTTCCCATCAACCACTTGTTATCACTGATGTCAGAACAAAGTATTTCCATCATGACCTCATCCAGGAAACTGAATGTAACACACAGCATAAGGGTTACTGCCCATATGGGGTTTAAATCACACATGTTGCTGACTATCTAGAGAAAAAGCTGAAAACCTTTAAAGTTTGTTCATTTTATGCCTCTACACCAGAGATCTTCAACAGGGGGTCCGGGACCCCTAGGGGGTCCTCAGAGTTAGTACAGGGGGTCCGCCAAATTATGTACAAAAAAAAAATAATATTTCTTTGAAAAAGAATTATTTCAAAAATTAAAATAAGGCTGAAAATATGTATTAATATGAATGAAACATTTTAATAGCAAAGATGAGTTGGCCTATTTGTGAAAAATATGATTTACACATTGAAGATAAGCTTAGGTAACTATGGTAGCCATACAGTTAAGCTTGCCTTCCAGATGGATGTTTAACATTAAAACATGATGCATAAATTTCTTTTCATCCATTCTGCGCAGTTTAATATGCAACTGAATTGTATACAATACATTCGGTAGGGGGTCCCTACTCGGTCTCTCTTTAAGCTTAGGGGTCCCTGGCCTCAAAGACGTTGAAGACCCCTGCTCTACACTAATTAATGAGAGACACATACATACTTATATTACATAATGTTGCCCTTTAGATTTTCTGTAGGCGTACGTTTAAATGCTATTCCTTATCACTGGGACAGTACTAGAACATTAGGCTACTATAGGAAGTCGTGCTATGTTTTGCAATATTTATTAGTACAAAATCCCAACATCTTTGCACAGGATTAACTTGGCTTTTTCAGCAAATCATTTAATGCAGCCGAACAACTCATACGTTTTGTTACCATTCTTCTGTTTCTATATTAATTTCATTCATTCATTCATTCATTCATTATTATTATTATTATTATTATTATTATTATTATTATTATTATTATTATTATTATCATTAGTAGTAGTAGTAGTATTTGTAGTAGTAGTAGTATTAATATAAAATAAAAAAGGACAACCTGCAGCTATGAAGTGAGACCTTACCTCTGACACACAGCAGGGACATCGCAGCGGGATTCTGTGCAACAGTTCCTCCAAAGCCGATGAGCCTTCAGTGAGTTTGCAGCCCAGTTGCCTGTTGCTCAGCTGTCATGTAGACTACTCCTAAATGCCGTTTACTTTCCGCTTCATCGCACCGTGTCATAATAAATGTAGGCTACAGATGTGAGGACGAGGTTGACAATGCAGGGGTCCTGAGGATTTAAGGGATGGCAGTCACTGGCAAACACCGACTTACTACCGGCTGAAATCCGGTAGAGCGGGGCGGCTCTTGTGTTGCATTCAAATGCTGCAGTAAAGGCAGGAATTTGGAATACTCATCACTCGTCAGAATACAGACCATAGACTAAACCAGGGGTCTTCAACGTTTTTTTAACCAAGGACCTCTTAACTGAAGGAGAGACGGAGCAGGGACCCACTACTACATATATTATCTAAAATGAAGTTGCATATTAAACTGGGCCTACAATAAAGTGTAGGATGGCCTAAAGCCTTTATACATAGGCCGACCTTTTTTTGCATAGAATACTAAGCTATTACAGTAAAATAGCCTAATAATTGCTGGCATTATTTTATAAATCATGTTTTAATGTTAAACATACATGTTGCACAGTGAATCCTTAGGATTACCTATAGGCCAGTAAGCAGTATGGATTTATATTTGCTAATAATATGTTGGATTCATCTTAAGACATTTTAATTTTCGAAAAAAAAAAAACTTTTAGTAGCAGGAAGGTCCCTCTGCATTGACTCTGAGGACCCCCTAGGGGTTTTCGTATCAGTAAAATGTCCTGCTAGATAATGTCTTAGTTGATGCTTAATTCTCATGGTGTTGTGATTTGTTTTACTTTTAGAATTAGTGGGACCCATCTTAACTATGGAAGTAAAGGAAGATTTGGCTACAACTGAAGGGTAAGTGTTTTGTAAAGTCAGTTCCTGCCAATGTAATAGAACACTATAGGCCTATGTTTTGTCCTTTCATTCTGCTTACTGCCACTTAAGCCACTTCTATTGTAGGCCACTATTCAAAACCTGTGATACTGTATTTTTGCCACATAGTCTACAGTGTCTCCAAGCATCATTGCTGGACTAAACTTCAGATTCCCTATTTAGGACTTTTGAACCCACTGTGACATCACATGAGCATAGGGTTGTTAAGAGTAATTATTACTTTTATAAGATGTTTTTAAAACATTTCTACATTTGATTTTCATGGCTTTTGTATTTTGAATATTTGTACACATTTTACTGCAGGAGTTTCCTCCTTGGTAGCTCAAAAGAACAGAGGGTGGTGTGAATAAAGTGTCAAATTCACCTTACACACCTTACCTCTGACAATGAACTAATTCATGATAAACCCAGTCTGTGACAATGTATTCTCTTACAGTTTTTTTCTTGCCCCACGTGGTTGATGATTCCCACTTTGTATCATTACATTAACACGTTATGCAACCTGACACATTGTACTGACCTAGGATGAGTGTTAACATCATTAGTCAGGTGCACTTAATCAAGCTCATTTTGGTCAAGACATTTTCTTGTGTTTTTGTCTAATATGCAGAAGACAATGTGCAAGGGGTTGGTGTTCAGTGCTGATTGCCATTTGCACCAACATTCTTTAAACAGGATTTTCTCAAAACATATTTTCTTCTGGCAAGCTGGGCCCCTCACCAGACACTGAGGCTTTGATGGGTAGCCGGGCACCTGGGGCTGATAGCCAGGAACCTGGGGACGAGGCCTTCACAGGTAGCAGGAACTTGGTGCTGAGGCTTTGGCCGATAGCCGGGAATCTGGGGCAGAGGCTTGGACAGAAGCTGAGAACCTATATGGCCAGAGTTGATAGCTGGGACCCTGGGGCTTGTAGCTGGGACCCTTAGGCTGGGAAGTCATGTCATTAGGGTTAGGGTGTTGATAAAGTATCTCCCAACAAGGTCAACTAATCTATCCCCTCTTTTGAAAAACCCAAGATATCAATTTCTGTTTTACAGCCACAAGGTCAATGAATTCAACATGTGGCAAGTGAGCAGTTTTAAAATTCATTAAACTTGGTTTAAATGTAAGACTTTTGAACTTTGCTTCATGAGTGTAATTGTAACCTGTAGTCTTACATATAATGCTTGCCTGAAGCTTTCCAATAAACAGCAGTCATAGCAGCACCACACTAAAAAAGAAAGCCATGTTTAAACAACAATCTCTGTCTAAATGTGTAATGTTGAGCACAGAAGGAACCACTTTCAAAGGACCATGGCTTCAGCCAGAGATGATGTAAACTGAAATGCCTCTATCGGACTTCAGCTGACCCAACAAAACCTCTTGTAGAACTATTCCTTCCAAAGTGGTGCTGTGGTAGCAAACCTGCGGTTCAATCATTTTTTACTTGTTTTGACAGCCAATCACAGTTCCTAAAAGGTTGATTGGAAAGAGGTGGAAGTAATGGGGCTGGGTTCGTCATAAACCCGTTCAGAAAAAGGGCTTTAATTTAAATTGTGTCAGCTTTTTATCTTTGTACAGTGTAATTACAGTCATCAGTCATCAATTGATATCAAAACAGCCACAGTTGCAATGATTACTGCAATTTTGTAATATGACTGAAAACATCAAATAGCATATCATTTAAAAAAGTAAGTATATATTTTTATGTAGATCACACCACACATTTTCATAATCTAAATTAACTTTTAGCTGCCAAACTGTAAGGCAGCTTTGATTTTCACGTCAGGTGATGCCATCTAGTGGCAGAATAAAAAGTATTTCTAACCCTGATAACACACATCGGTCAATTAACAGGTGACAAATTAAAGGGAGAGTAGCATAAAAAAATTAAATAAACTAATACATATCACCATGAAACTTCCCCAGTTGATTACTTATGTTAAGACAATTATTTGTTTAAGTTTGTATAAGTTTTCTGAAATTTAAAGTTTTAACATGCAAATGAGGCATTATCTTATTAAATATGTGCTAATTTGCATACGTTTTCAGAAAAGAAATCTGATCATTGAATAAAGCCAGCTTCAAAATTCTTGTTTCATTTTGTTGACATGTTAGAGTCAAAGGTTATTAAAGAGGGAATTTTGGATATCTCTTTTTATCCCTTCTTAAATCATAAAATACTGTCAAATATTGTGCACCTAGCATGCTTTACAGCAGTAACTACAGGGAGTAATCTATTGGAATAAGAGTTTAGGTTGACAATCTGCTGTTTGGTAAATGCAGTAACATTAGATAAACAGCAGATGGAGCTCAGCCTATACGAGGGAAAAAAGGGACATTTAAGAAACTGAATGCTACTCATGTATGCCTGACACAGCAAAGGTCTTCACTGTTACTACAAGATTCAATAAGTATAAACCTGCGATGTAAAAAAGAAATGATTCAATCTATATTTGGAAGGTATACGATAACCTTTTTTGCCCTTATCCCTAAAATATATTTAACATTAATGCACCACAACAGAGACCAGTAATTATAGTGATAATATTTCTCTGGAGCAGACATGCCTCACTTTCCCTAAAGAAAACGCACAGCTACATAACAGCGATAGCCCATGTACTAATAAGGATAGATAGGATAGATGTCCTGTTAAAGGACACTTGAGCAGGGTATGCTTTAAAACATCGTCCAGTAACAACAAAGTCCCAAAAATGATCTTGTAGCATGTAGAGCAATTTTCCATCATGACTTATAGGGTTAGACATTCCTATTTTAATTTGTTATGTAGAAAAAAAAGTCTTGCTCTTTTACATTTTCATGTGCAGTATGAATATTAAGTACTGTGGAAACCCTATCAGATGTCTGGTGAAACAACATTGTTACTGATGATTGTGTTCTTCCAACTTTTTCCGAAGTAAGTGGTATAATTGTATTCTATTAAATTAGCCACGGTTGAAATGTCAGTGAAGTGAATATAGCTGGCCAGAGCTTGAGACTGATTTTGGCACTTTGATATCTTGTATTATCTCCAATTTTCAGATGACATATTTTACCACCACTTTTAGTACAGAAACATTTTAAGAGGAAAACAATGATTGAAGTTAGTTTGGATTTAAGATTATTGTAATTGTCATGGTTGTGAATTTCTGTTTGCTCATCCCTCCTTTTTTTTTTACACTTTGTGTTTAACTCTGCGGCCATTTTTTACCCTGCCACTTCCATCTGCCTGCCCTTCCATCAGTAGATTCACTTTACCTGCTCATCCGCTCCACTCACCTGTTCTCCACTCCCTCATTAGCTCCCTACTTCCACCATCCCTCTGCCAGATTGCCTTTGTGCTTTATGGCTTAGCTTTTCTTTCTTTTCTTTTTTTACCCAGTTTGTTTATTTTGAATTCTGCCTCAGCCTGTCCCCTTTGTATTGTTTCCTGCCTGGATTTTTGCATCCTTGTTAAGTAAAGACAGTTTCCTTCTACCTCTGCATCCTGGGTCATGCTCATGGGTTCTTTTGTCTTTGAATTGTGACAGGAATAGCGTGTGCATTTACACATCCAGACATATTTCTGTAAAAACAGAATGCAACGTCAATGGTATACCTCATATGATTTCATGTGACAAATATAACAAAATTTGATTGATTGAGCTCTTTTGGCCACTGTACGATATAGCCTACTCCATATGAACTTCTAATTTATTCTATTCTATTCTATTATTGTATTAGTTTAATTTTATTAGTTGCATCATTTCACAGTTGTAAAGCACTGATGCCCAGCTCATGACTGCCTGAACTTCTGATTGCTCGTCTTAACTGTATATAATCTGCAGTTTTAGATTATTTAAAGCCCCATATTTAGTGGTGGAAAGTAACTAAGTACATTCACTTAAATAGTGTACTTAAGTACAATTTTTATGGTAGTTTTTATAATATTGAGCTACTTTCTACTTCTACTCCACTACATTTTGGAAGCTAATGTATCATGTAAAGCACTTTGAAATGGTATACTGTACTGCAGAGATCTTCAACAGGGTGTCCGGGACCCCTAGGGGGTCCTCAGAGTTAGTGCAGGAGGTCCGCCAAATTATGTACAAAATTTTTTTTTTCAAAAATTAAAATAAGCCTGAAAATATGCATTAATATGAATGAAACATTTTAATAGCGAAGATGAGTTGGCCTATTTGTGAAAAATATGATTTACACATTGAAGATAAGCTTAGGTAACAGTTAAGCTTGCCTTCCAGATGGATGTTTAACATTAAAACATGATGCATAAATAATATCCATTTCTTTTCATTCATTCTGCGCAGTTTAATATGCAACTGAATACATGCGGTAGGGGGTTCCTACTCGGTCTCTCTTTAAGCTTAGGTGTCCCTGGCCTCAAAGACGTTGAAGACCCCTGCTGTACTGTACAAATAAAATATAATTTGAACTGATTTCAATATGTAGAATTACCAAATTCACAACATCAGTTCAGTTTTCTTTTCTTTTTTTAAAGCTAAACCTGGCTGAGTTGACAGGTTTCCTATTGCCAGCAGTCGTCCCACCCAGGGTTAGATAATCCAGTCTGGGACCAAACTGTGACCTCAGGATGACGTGCCACTCCGGCCCAGCCCATCCTGCGATGCGCCGCCGCTGTCGCCCTGCAGTCTCACAGACAACAATATTCCCACACGGCAAGGACTAGCTGCCCACCAGCCTGGTTTATCTACAGCTTCTCATGCTTTGTATCTAAAATAGACGTACTGCCGACCATCTGCGGCAAGGTGAGTGTGTTTCATTTTGATTTCAGTCGGGTTATTTGGTCAGAGTTGGAGGAGAACAAACGGAATAAAAAGGAGTGGGTTCTTGGCCAGCATCGCGTCGGAGACTGAAAAAAAGGATGCCTCGGTCGGCCAAAACCATAACGGGAAAGACGTAACCTCGACTTTCATATTTTCCCCTCCGAATTGCCATATCGTCTTTAAACAGGCGGACGTTAAATGTTTTAAAGGGGAAAAGGTGTTAGCTTGGTTGTGGCGTTAAGCCTATGTCTTTTTTTAACGCAGTGGCACAAAGGCAGCGACATGTACGGTAACGTTAACGGCTTGGGTTTAACACATCAACGGTGTTTCATCGTTTAAATGCGGGAGACGTGAACGCTGGATGAAAAATAAATAATTAGTCAATAACAAACAGTCAGTATTCGTTTATGATAAACTGGGCTGGTTTAACGTTGCCACACCAGCGGCCTGCACCCCAATGTTATCACCATATTGACCCGATATCACTGGAAACGGCAGCAGTAGCCTACACAACCAGCGTTAAGTTTGACAGAATAAAGCAATATGATTTCCGCTTACATTTAGTAAAATAAAAGCATGGTGGTTTTGGGTGGGTTTAATCATAGTTGAGGGTTGAAAAAGACTTATTGGTGAACAATATACAAAACATAATAACGTGCCACTCAACTCAAAATCACTTGGATCAAAACTGAATCTTCAAGTAAAGTGTATCATTTATAAATATTAATCTCTAGCAAAACGTAGTGTGTATCAAAACCATTAAAAAGTGAGATGCATAAGCAAAGTAAAACATAAAAAGAACAGGATACAGACAGTCAAAATAACAATGACATCATAAAAATAACTTATAATAACTAAAAAACTTAAATAGTCTTTTTTTATAGAGAAAATAAAACAATAATTTGTATTTACAAAGAGTAAGATGCTAAGAAAATAAGGCATTCCAAAAATAATTTAAATCAATGATAAAGTTATAAAATGTCTACTATATAAATCAAAGGCAATTACATATCTATTAGTTAATGAGAAATACATAACAAGATAAGATGGACTTCACTGGGAAAATTCCCTTGCTACAGCTCAAAAATTCAAACACAACAGTATAAGAAAAAATACACATGAATAAGAAATAGAAAAAGAGTAACAATAGTAATACCGGTGTATGCTATAAACACCTCTATTACATACAGACAGGTAAAAATAAATATATATACAGACATAGATGAGATAAGGTGCGGATTAATAAAAAATGGTATATTGCACAGCAGGAGGTGACAGTAAAAATATAGATAAATATGCATAGTGCAGAATATTGTAAAGTGATGGCTCATATTGCAGAAACAGCTAGCAGTGCTACATTATGATGTTACATTAAAGAGTCTGACTGCTGCTGGAATGAAGGACCTGGGGTAGCGCTCCTTCTTGCACTGAGTGCAAAGTCTGCTGCTGAAGGAGCTGCTGAGGGAACTCACAGTCTTGTGCAGAGACAATACAGTTCACTTTGTATAGTTACGGATATGAGATCATTTGAAAATGTTGAAGTAATTGTTGTTGGCCATACATGTACGAAGCATGAGAGCCATTTTTGTTTCATAGTGCACATTCCTGGGCTTTTATTTTGAAGGCAGACTGACTGTACTTCCTGGTGTATTCTGGTTGGTGTGTGCAGCTTGGTGTTGTGAGGTGCATTACTGTACATGCATAAACGGCAATAAGATCGTTGTGTCATGTCTACAGCATTACCTGCACGTTTTTCTGCTTAGATGAATTAATATGACATGCATCAGTCATCGTGTAGGCTAAGTTTGTTTTGGGACTTGAATTTTTCAGTGGTGATCTCTCAGTGGCGTATTTTGTGATGTGTTTATAGGGACTTGGTTGTTTCCTTTGATTTCTACTATATCTTACACATAATTATTAGACGACTGCATCAGTTATTGATTTCGGTTTTGCCTAGTTGGTATTGTATTTAACATTAGATAATAATAATAATAATAATAATAATAATAATAATCCATGCTGGTGAAACATGCATTTAGTAGGTGGTGTTTTTACCTAACAACCTAATAGATCATCTCAGGAAATGGTGCATTATGTTACTCTGTTTTCCCCCCCTTGTACTCTGGTCTCCAAAACTTGAGTCAGATTTGTTTACAGACTGAATTAGCTTGGCAACAATTT
This sequence comes from Perca fluviatilis, assembly GCF_010015445.1. Classification (NCBI taxonomy): domain Eukaryota; kingdom Metazoa; phylum Chordata; class Actinopteri; order Perciformes; family Percidae; genus Perca; species Perca fluviatilis. Next base: position 32,857,070 of record NC_053117.1, read on the forward strand.
AGCAACCTGCGTACATCTGCAGTAAATTCTGCAGTAAATACAGTTTTGTCAATCAACTCAGTATTTAATGGTCTAGCCTAATCATTTCAGCTGTAGGCCTACTTGTAGGCCTGTATATTGTTGAGTTTAATTTATAATAAAACATCGTATTTTATAAACTACATGCGCTTTGTGTGCAAAAATCTTACTATGTTAAGTAACTAAATCTGTCAGAACATCAAAAAGTAATGTTACCAGAAACATTGTGCCAAAACCTGAAACTTATGATTTAATGTCAACGCTCATTTTACACAGTTTAACAACAAAACAAAACGCTGAGTGAACATTACTAGCTACATTTTTAATGTTGGTTTTGAGCGGTAGGCACCCCCACTAACCTGGAAAACGGTTTAAAACCGTAACGTTAATACAGCATCTCCTGCAGCGGGGAGTCAGAGGCAGAGGGACCGCAGTGTTCGCTAACGTTATAGCTTCTTGTCTCATCTGGGGTCTGATAAACAGTAAATTCATCAAATTCAGTGTCCTGAATGCTATTTTCCAATAAACTGTAGCTGTCATATTTCACGGGACCCGCTTGAGTGCAGATTTCATGTCGTGGCTTTCGTCGCTGTTTGTCGCTTTGCCTAAGACTGAGTGACAAGCAAGGGGGTAAGCTTCGCTTCAGAACTCGAACCTCCTATGGCGCCATTTTGATGCTACAAAGCGATCAACTGCCGTTAGCATTCCACTGACTAGCATTAATTTTGACGTCACTTGACAGTGAAAAACTTTACATCTGAAGCGTTTAAAGACTCTATTTGTCCATTGTTTATTTCTAAAGAAACACAACAAAGTATAAAATGCTCCATTACCTTGTACCTCACGTTATGGCTCCGTAGCAGACGCTTTTGTAAAAATAGGCTAACGATTGTGTGACATAGTAGAGGAATTACCGTATAGTACAGGAGAAGCTCGCAGGCAGTTTCGACTTACATGAGCTGTTTAGGTTTAATTACTAATGTTAACTAGCATTTTAGTTAGCAATAATTAGCCTGTACCTATGTTATCTCCTTACATATACCTACGCTCTCCGTCTCTGCAAGATTGGGAATGATTGAGATTTCTCTTGGCACAGCTACCAGAAGACTTACAACTTTCAGACAGGTTGCTCACGTCACATTTACGTTGTCTCTCTCAGTTGGAGGCTGCGCAGTAAAGCTAGCGATCACCGGAAAAGTGCTTCTAATAGCCTTCACTGGTCTCCGTCCAGAGCAACGGGATCTGTTGGTCCATTCTTATATACTGTCTATGGTGACAAGTAGTACCCACCCTGTTGTTTATTTGGTTGCCATGACTTTGCGAGTGATGACGTCCTGTCACTGTTCCAGTTGCTCACCCTACAGGGTAGAGAGAGCGGATGACAGTTCGCTTGAGTTCAGTAGAGCAGACGGCTCTGCGTGTAATTACGACTTTATGACTTTTCATAAACAGCTGAAGGAGCGGCGGTGTGCTGCTGCTACACGTACACTATAAATAGTCTGCCCTATTTCTGATACTGTGGCGGCAGACATTTTGCAAAATGGCAAATTGGCAAAATCAACATACAGGAAACACTGCCCTATCCCAGAATGGTACTGTAACTTGTGGAGCCTGACCATTATCCAGCACTGACACAGCACCATGGAGATAGATCTGGCTATGCGTTACTAGTTGCAGCTCTACTGTGCCCTACCATGACTTAAAGTGCCCATATTGTGACTATTTTTCAACAAGTTAAAATAGGTCTATGAGTTCCAGAAAACATGTGAAAGTTTGATTCTTACCTACCTCTATTACCCTCTGTTTCAGTCCCTTTCAGAGTGTGCTGTTTCTGCTGCTCATTACATATTTATGAGCTGCTGCTAATTTGCCCACGCCCCACTCATTGACTGTTACCATGGTAACGGGGAGAATGTCAGTACCCGATCTGTGCTGCCTGCACAGATGATAACACCGGGACGCTAACGTTAGTTTAGCTAACGGCTAATTTGGCTAACCGCTAGCTGAGACAGCATGTAATAACTTTTAAAGACCCTCAAAATAAAACCTGAAAATAACCGTTAAAATATATAACAGCTGTTACGTCAGTTCTACTTGTGCTCATTTAAAATACAATCAATCAAGTCTTTATTGTAATTACTGTAAAGTCTTAATTTAGATGTAGCCTGCTTTTCCCAGTGTTTAATGTTATTTTAGACTGAATCAAGCTGTCAGCTTGAAAAACAGTTTAATATATACACCCAAAAACTTGAAGACACAGAGAAACCAGTTAATTGAATGCATTTTTTTTTTTTATAATGCCAATCTCTAATATAGCAAATACTCTATTCAACATCTCTCTTTGTTGCTGCTGTGGCTTTTGCATCCTCAGTGACCGCCTCCGTTTGTTCCTTAGTCCCTGTTAAAAGATAGCAAACACAAGAAAAAGATGTTTACAGTTATAACGTTACGGAACGTTATACTTTTTACATGAGAAACTACTCATACATTTTAGCTTTCATTTAACGTTGCTAGTGAAGTTAACAAGGTGTAGCTTTACATCCCATCCTGCAGCTACAACTGATAAACACACCAATTTCTAAATCTCTGCTAACGTTACGCATATATACAGTAACGGCATATAAAAAGAGATGAAAATGCCACCGGATATTAAACTTTACAAACACAAATGGCAACATAATGTTAAATGATAGGTTCAGTTAACCTAACGTTAGCTCGGGGTGTAGACCTAATTATTATAGCAAGTTGTACCAGCATTAAAGCGTTAAGCTTTACATTGATGTAACACTTTAACGGTGATAACAAATGTACAGCAAACACTAAAGATACTTACATTTAAATGATTGTGCCGTCAGCGATCCCGCTTAAGTCCGCCATTGTTTTTTGTTTTTTTAACGAGCCGGCAAAGCCGCACGCATAGGATTGTGGGTGATTTGAGAGCGCAGTGGGTGACATATTCAAATGTTTCAGCCGATGACATAGACGGCCCGTATGCGTGTGGAAGCACCAGAGACACAAAATAACACCCCAAATCCCAGAAAAAGTGATTTTTTTCATAATATGGGAACTTTAATATTTCAGTCTACAACTAACCATTATTTTTGTTATCATTCAATATCTTGATTGTTATTTGAATTGTCTAGATCAGTTAGTGTAAAATAATGTAAATGTAGGCTATTCACAAATTCCCAGAGCTCAAGTTGTCATCTTCAAATTACTTGTTTTGTCCAACTGTCCAAAATCCAGCGTAGCAAATCCTCACAGGTGAGAATTTAGGAACCAGTGAGTAGCTGTTGATGACCAAAAGTAGCTCTGTTTACTCATAGTGAATGTAATTTACAACAGCAGTATCTTATCACAGTTTGAAGCACTTCCATGTTTTCACTTTGTCATGCTTTCTCCGATGCTGGATCTATCTGCGTCACCAGTCAGTGTGAGAAAGGACCTGTGGGCATTGAGCTAATAATCATGGCACTACAAGTTTAAAGCCTCAACATCGTGGTCATGCACATGTTTTTAAACCACAACGGATAGCGTCATGTCTGTTCTCAGTGTTCAGCTGCTCTTCCCGATCTTGGAATGCATGTCTGTAAAATGTGTTATGTAACCAAGGGCCTGCGGAGGCCGGGTGTGCATAGTTTCTGTCTGTGTTTGTGTGTGTTTGACATGTGTGTGTGCCCTGATTTCATCTATGGTGGGAGTATCTCTTATTTGTAAAAGCAACACATTCAGATAACATGCAGTTCCTATTAAGTTCCTATTGTGTGTTATCTAGTTTCCCTAAATAGACTTTTTCAACACTCTTGTTATCTGCAGCTGCACTCGGTGAAAAAGTGTTTACTTTTTCCAAGCTTTGCTTGGCTTGTTTTAAAGGTTATCCGATGTTGAAGGATTATCTTTCATAATTATTTTGCTTTTAAGGCATGCCAACTTCCCAAAAGCCTTTTTTGTCTAAACTTTATAATTGAGGTACTTCAAACAAAAACAAAGAAACAAGTGTACCGCACAACTTGTGCTTGTGTGAATGGGAGTTTAGACCATCCTGTTCCCACTGCTCGATGGTGTTCTAAGCCCCCAGCGTCTCCTTCCAGGCAGCGCTGCGACCGTTGACTTCAAAGCACCTAACCCTAACCTTAACCCTAACCATAACCATTGCCTAATCCTAGTGCCTTCCAGGCAGCGCTGCCTGGAAAGAGACGTTGGGGGCTTAAAACACCGATAAACATGCCCACTGATGCCATTAATGCAATAAATATCTGTAACCATTGCATTTAATAAAAGCGTTTTACTAAATTCACAAACAACTTGATTAAAACATTACCACTGTACTGCTAATTTTGATATTTAAGTACATTCTGCTGCAAATACATTTACTTAAAGGAACACGCAGACTTTAGCCTCTTCACCGTAAGCCCCAGAGTTAGATAAGTCCATACATACCCTTCTCATCTCCGTGCGTGTTGTAACTCTGTCTGACGGCCCCACCGGTAGCTTAGCCTAGCACAGATCCTGGAGGTAACAGGTTCCAACTAGCCTACTGCTCCGAATAAGTGACAAAATAATGCCAACATGTTCCCATTTACATGTTGTGATTTGTATAGTCACAGCGTGTAAAAATAACAAGGTCACATGAGACGCGGCCATCTTCTAACCGTATACAAACTGGGAACTATATTCTCAGAAAGGCGAAGCACTGCTACTTCTGCTACTTGGGCGTAGTGATATGCTTGCAGCACCTGAGAAGCCCCGAGCAGAGAGTAGCAGTGCTTCGCCTTTCTGAGAATATAGTTCCCAGTTTAGAAGTCATGTGACCTTGTTATTTGTAAACACTGTGACTATACAAATCACGCCATGTAAATAGGAACATGTTGGCGTTATTTTGTCACTTATTCGGAGCAGTAGGCTAGATGGAACCTGTTACCTCCAGGATCTGTGCTAGGCTAAGCTACTGGTGGGGCCATCAGACAGAGTTACAACACGCACGGAGATGAGCAGGGTATGTATGGACTTATCTAACTCTGGGGCTTATGAATAAGCTAAAGTCCCAATAAGTCGGCATGTTCCTTTTAATATAGATATCAAAAATTTTACTTTGTGGTATCTCAACTTGTACTTGAGTCAAAGTACAAGGACATGACCATAATTTGTGTGTCTAAAAGGAAAGTAAATATGTGCATGGTGGATGTGCATCTGCCCTTTTTTGAGTCACAAACATTGTGACACACACACACACACACACACACACACACACACACACACACACACACACACACACACACACACACACACACACACACACACACACACACACACACAGCGTTTGCCCTCTAGCTTGTTATGGTCGTTCTGTTCCTTTCATTGCTCTCAGCCTGCAATGCTTCACTGATTTAAAGGCACAGAGAGAGAGAGAGAGAGAGAGAGAGAGATTTGCGCTCAGTGCTCATTTGTCTGACTGTGAAAGAGTCCTGAGAGCTGCTGGGACACTATGAATATACTGTGGACATTTTCATTGTGCTTTTGGCTGGAATTAAACGACAGTCTTGTAATTACATGATGACTGATGGTGGTTCAGCTGCTGAATCAGTGTAGAAATATGGAGGGAGAGGCAATAATAAAATTTAAGCAAGTGCAACAAATGCACTAAATGTTCAGAACAAATTTCAATATTCAGGTGTCAAGTTGAACTGAATACATTGCTGGTTTGTCATTATTTGGCTCCACAGACTCTGCTTCTCTGCTGCCTTTGCAGTTCCAGAGTTACTGGCAGAAACATTTAGCGTGATGAAGAGATTAATATCCTGCTTTAGACGAATAAACGCAACACTCTCCCACTGATTTGCTTTTCCTACGGCAGACACTCAAACCTGGAGTTGAATAATTAATGTGATTATTGCTGATTGTGTTTTATTGTTGATTTAGAAAAAAAGTCAGCAGATTTATAAATAATGAAAATCACCATTAGTTTGTGTTTGTTGTTACACATACAGCATAAAGAGTTTGGGCTCATGTATCAGTGAACCACAGTTTATTTCCTTGAACATCAATTAATTATAAAATAATTAATTTAGCTATCAGTATGTATATTGATTCCCTTTATTACCCACTTGCACTATTTCATATACTTTAAAATACATTTTACTTGTTTAAAATTCACTCACTCTTAAAAGTATCCCACAAAAATGTTCACCAAATGGCATAACTATTACACATAAGACAGGCAGAATATGACTCTTATTTTACTATAAGTTGGTAAATATCAATAATGCCCACATGAAATCATTTGTGGGTCAAACTAAGCCTGTGAACAGAAGGTTGGGTTAAAACTCTCCTCCACTTCCAGTGAAAATGTATTTCACCTCAAATTGCTTATTTTTGTGATTCTAGTGGGATGTCTCCTACTGTTTGAGTACTTTTAAAATTCTCCGTGTTGGAAGTAAACATAAGTTGGCACAATGGTGGCAATGCTAGTAGGGTATTTCCTATAAACAAACTCTCAAAGGGATTGGGTTGTGAAATCTGCTGTGGCCTCCTACACTAAAAGTCCTGTGGGATTGCGAGGTGATTTGGCTGTTACCATCGGCAGTCCGTCTTTGTTGGATATTTGTGCGTGCACGGGAGGAGAGAGAGGTGAGCGATGGAAGAGGAAGACGATGAGAGGGGCAGAAGTGGGCTAAGGGAAGACGTATTACACTGCAGTGCACACAGTGGATGGAAGAAAAGCAGTGAGAGAGTAGGGGAGCAGGGATTTAGTGAAGCTAAGGGGGGATGGGAGAGAAGAAGGAAAAGCATGATGGATCGAAAGAGGGCTGAAAAGAGAGTGAGATGTGCTTGGAAATGGACCAGAGAAAGAGGAGAAGAGTAAGAAGGACAGAGTCAGCAGAGAGAGAGAGAGAGAGAGAGAGAGAGAGAGAGAGAGAGAGAGAGAGAGAGAGAGAGAGAGAGAGAGAGAGAGAGAGAGAGAGAGAGAGAGAGAGAGAGAGAGAGAGAGAGAGAGAGAGACATGGCTCTGGATGGCGGCAGTATATTTGCCTCATGATGTTTTGTATTAACGTAGCTGGTGTATTTGTGTATACTTATTTAACCAATGTGTCCTATGTTTAACCCATCCTAATGATTCACATTCAGATAAAACCAAAAACTAGCATTTTAGGGGTATGCAAAAAAATCGATTCACATTCGTATCGCGATTCAAGCTCTACCGATTCAAAATCGATTCATAGAATTCCAAAAATCTATTAATTTTTAGTTTTGTAATGGCGTGTATACTATTGTCCTGAAATGAGTTTAGCTCACCATTCCCATAAATGGCGCTGCGTCGAATTCACACTGAGGCCTGGGCACTCTTGTCATAATCAAATGAAGAACGAGTGCAGCAGAAGTAGTTTAGTCGGCGAAAACTATGGCAAACCTCACAAAAATAATTATTCAACCTGCTCCATCCTGATTGAAGGTGAGAGTTTGGGCACATTTCGGCTTTTATAACCTCGAGGGCAAGACGGAACTTGATAGGAATCATGCTATATGCAGGCTTTGCAAAGCGAAAGTTAAGTATTTTGGAAACGCCACAAACTTGAGAACTCACATGGTACACCATCACCCAGAGATTTACATTAAAGACGTGGACGAACAACAACCTAAAGAACCTAACATGCCAGTCAACCAACACGATCTTTCAATGCTCTAAACTCCCACCGAACTCTGAACGAAAAGCTCTTTTTATTTAACAGTTTTATTTTATACTTGAATTAAATATATTTGAAAGCTGGCCAAAGCTTGGCGCTTTGCAGTTTTTAGTTGCAAAAGTTTTTATGTTTGTATGAAGACATATAAAATAATATCAAACTACATTTAATTTTTTGTGTTTCTTTTCTTTTTAATTGTATGTCTACTGCAATCACATGGGAAAAGTAACCACATTTACATACTGGGAATCGTTTTTTGAATCGAGAATCGATTCTTGAGCCAAAAAATCGAATCGTGACATTTTCTGAATCATGCACCGCTATAAACCTATAAATCCATACACTGAATGAAGTTGAATATACTGTAGCTTGCAAATCTAATACAACTCAGAGTATTTTAACAGAATTCATTTGAAATGGAGGGAAACCAGATTAAGTTTTTAAACTAAAATTCAAACGTTTTCGGTTCTTAATATGACATTTGGTTTGTAGCAGGGTTTACAGAAAACGCATCATATGTGTACCATGTAGACCAATATTAGTAATCCTGTTGCTCGCGTGAAATACAAAAGCTTTAATGTATGCATAGAATTGTCTTTTGCAAAAATTAAGCTAATCTGCTGTAAATGTTCTTATTGTTATTTAAAGTCAACAGCTACTGTCTGCTACATTCCGCCTGCTGTGGCTGGATGTCATCTGACACTAATGTCGAAGGGTGACAGCAAGCTATTACGCAACCATGTAAGCTTTCAAGTGAGAAATGGGATAGGAGGGAAACGTGTCACTAAGCCTTTGAGGAAGCTGGGAATAGGGCCATGCGTTCATCTTTAGCTTGAACACACAGGTAGTTCAAGGGATTGATTTGAGGGTTCACTGTTGTGACTTTGCAAGAAAAGAAACTCAGCTTGCACCATTGTCTTGTTTTGTACCTTTTAGGCAATCCGCACACTTCCCACCAAAGCAAACCCGGAGTCTCATGATGTGAAATGCACCGAAGAGGTGAGTGAAGGATAGCGATGGATGGTGCAACTCCACTAATGACTCAACTTTAGGGTGGTCATTTAACAATGTTGATAAAGCACAAGAAAGAAACCGTTTAAATAAACCAAATCCCTTCCAGCTTCAACAATTCTGTTGTGTACTAGGGCTGTGTATTGGCAAGAATCTGGCGATACGATACGTATCACGATACATGGGTCACGATTCAATATATTGCAATATATTTCGATACTGTGCATAACTGTACGTACACACCGCCGCCGACTTGAGCTGCAAAGAAGCTCTGGCCTCCCTGTCGAGGACGCTTGTCAAAAAGTACGGGGAAGCTGTTCGACGCTTTGGCCGCTCTGACGTAGCAGCATTCTTCGATCACATTCAACACACGATTGAAGACAAAGCACAAGCAGCCACTGCACGGCCAGTACACTGACACTAGAAACCTTTTATAAATTGCATATATAAGGACAGAATTTGTATTGTTTGTTGGTCGCAGCGGTGTCTGTTAGCAGTTAGCTCGCTCGTTAGCCGCTGAACCGCAGCAGAATGCAGGCAGAGAGACCAGTGAATGGCAGTATAACAACCTAACAACGCGTCATATAAAACATAACAAATGATAGGGGAACCCAGCAACGGCGATTATGAGATTTTCCTCCATTTTCATGGAACTAATGTCTTGGTAGGAACAAAAGTTTACATCGTATGTTTCTCCGGAATCAGCCAGCGCGAAGGACGTCTATATTCCGATTGGTTGCTGCCGTTTGCCGCTGCTTGCCACTGAACCGCGTCATAGCTCATTACCATAAAGTTGACCAAAGTTCAACTTTCTGATTGACGCTCTGGACGCTCAAAACGCCCAAAACGCGACGCCGACAGATTTGACGCTCCTTGCAGCTGAGAGAAGCCAGCTTCCATTGAAAATGAATGACTTCCGGTATCTTTAGAAGCTCAAGTCGGCGGCGGTGTGTACGTACAGTAAGGTGATAAATTGGGATTTAAAAAAAAAAAAAAAAACACATGATGTGCATAAAAGTCAAAGAACTTGACTTTAGGTAAACAATTCAGTACACAGAAAATCAAACTGCCAGTTTGGGATTGTGGTTCACAGGTTCTTAGTGAGCACATCTTTATATGCTAAAGTAGGCCAAAGTTCAGTCATAGCTACATTGTTAGCTTCTAGCAAAAAGTCAGGCACTGTTAGGCAAGGACACTAGTGGTGCATCTCAGCATAGCCATCTAGCAGTAGGGGGTTTAAACACAACATAAACGTGAACCACTGTCTTACATGAATATTTTTGCATGTAAACAAAAAAAAAATTAATAAATAAATCAAAAATCGATATTGCATTTTTGAAAATCGATACAGTATTGCAAAATAAAATATTGCGATACTCAAGTGTATCGATTTTTTTTTTATTTATTTTTTTCACCCCTATTGTGTAGCTGGTCCAGACTGAATAAAGGAGGCCAAGGGATGGGAGCGTTTTTCTAAGATCAACAAGGCTTCTAATTTCACTGTATCAGCAATGTGGCCATCAGTTCATGCCACCTGTGTTGCTTCAAGGCTTTTAGTTGAACACAAAACAATCACACAAAAATAAAGAAGTAGTATAGAGAGTAGGGTGACAAAATGTGATATTGTGATATCGATTATGAATATTGCGATAGAGATATTAATTTCGATATTTTTAAACATATGTAAAAATCCAAAAGTTACGGAAAACGCATCAAAATAGATTCATAACAAATTAAACAATTCTTTTTTTTTTTTTTTTTTACAACACAAGCTTTATTTCAACTGACAGTCACATTGGACTGGTACAACATGAATAAATAAATAAGGACCATGTCTACAGAACAGGACATGTTTTACTGGTTGTATAGTATAAAATAAATAAAATGAACAGGACACAACTTTTCTTTCTTTTTTCTTAATTGTTTTGTTGTCTCTATCAATTTCTTCACTTACACTGTCACGCTGTCGAAATATGCACACACGTGGTACGCTCCATAGGGTTTGTCACGTAGTGGAGCCGTGTGGTGACGTGTACTTAACCGTGCAAGTGGCACAGTAACTGGCCAATGAAATGATGATCATTATAGCGTTTCAAACGTGCTCTAAATCGAACAAAACTAAGCCACACAGTCAACGGACGGGACGCATCGCTCCACAAAATATTGCATACTTATCGCGACACTTTTGATATAATATTGCACGACGTGATATCGCGACAACGATATTGAGTCGATATATCATGCACCCCTAATAGCGAGCCATATAAAACACTTCTAATGCTACTAATCTCTTTTTAGGCATGCTAGCAGCACAGCTTTAAGGGTGCCAATATTGGTCTGTCTGTAGTTCAGTCCAGAGTGAAATAACTCATGAGAGCCCTGAGTGATGGATTGTCATGCAATTTGGTTCAGACATTCATGGTCCCCAGACAATTCATCATAATGACTTTGGTGATCCTGTGACTCTCCTTTACTGTAAAGCTTTGTCCAAGACTTAGTTTGTGAATAAAATACCTCTAAAAATGAGCTGCACTTTAAGATGAATGCAAACATAACATGCTGATATGCTAATATGCATGTTAACATCCGCATGTTGCCATTCAGCATAAAGCACAGCTGAGCCGAAGTATAGCAGAGGCTGACTGATAGACTGATGAAATCTTAACCTTAAGTCTGACAATGTTGACCTGAGCCTGACAAGTGGAGGAGAGGGTCTGAGATGTGCTAAAATGGCTGCCAAAGAAAGGGCAAGCCCTCTTGATTTACTTAAACATCATGACCTTTTCCTCCAGTGCCATCCTCAATCCAAACATAGCTAAGTTCTGTTCATTATTTTTCATCCATGAACGTTTTTCCTCTATAGGACTTAAACCCCTAGTTTTGTTATCTATCTATAGCATCACACAAAAACAATATTGTGTTGTTTTCCACTTCTATTACAGTAAGAACAAATGTAATGTGCTAGAAATATGCTAATAAAGAGTTATAAGAGGTTGGATTTCTTAATAGAGCAATATCTTTAAAATGTGTATTTTCAACCTGCAGTGATGTCTAGTTTGACAAACGTGGCTGTTGGTGGGAAATTTGCACCCTGAATACATGGCTCAGTGTACCGTGACATTGGGTCATTTCCAGGTTGTTTCCTATTTTTCTCCTCTACGTATCTGTCTAGATTTTTTGACATACTGTGTCTTCCTTGTTAGATAAAGAATACCTGCTTAACCCATTGTAATTGGTTGAGCTGTAGGCAGTAATGAGACAAGCCTTAAGGTCCCAAGAAACCTTCAAGGTTGTTCAACCAGTTTCAGCGTTCCTCCTTTTTAGCTCTCCTACTCGACTTGCCAGGCTTCATTTGTCACTGCTGTGAGATGCTGAATGTGTGCAACAAACAAAAGCTCTTTTCATTCGGTTAGCAGCAGCACACACACACACACACACACACACACACACACACACACACACACACACACACACACACACACACACAACACACACACTGAGCCTGTAACTCAACAACCAGACAGCTACAGACAGTACCACTGGTGCAGGAGACGAGAGAGAAAAAGAGACTTTCTGAACAGAGGATGCATGAAAAAGGAGTTCACAGTGACGGTGCTGTTTGTTTAGGATAGGTAACTAAATCCAACAGACAGTCAAATGTCTGTGACCTTTGGCTGGTGTTGTTTAACCTGCCAGTTCACCAGATGCCCATTACATTTTGGACGATACACAAATTCTTTTTCACTTCATTCGTTAACTCGTTGGCCTTGGTGGAGGTCTGTGCGTCAATTGCCCTTCCAGTTTTAGACGTGTTTAGCTTACAGTAGCTGTTTTAACAGCATTTCAAATGTATTTCATGATGAAAAAGGTCCTAACAGATAACAGAAAACATCCACTTTTCAGCCAAATTTTAGCTTAGGTTTAACCTGGATGCCAAGAAGCCTTTTGACCTAAAAATGGGCTTGTCAGGTCACATCTGCACTGTATTTTAAAGATATTAGAAAGTTGATCTCGCTCGTTAAAATGTTGTGCTGCATCCATAGCAGCGCCAAGGTTTTCAGCTTAGTTTTTTTTTGCTTTTAAGAGACAGGAAATGAGGATGCAAGGATGATTTTTGTTAATTTTTCATTTTACTCTTTTTACTTCAGGGTTATCTCCATCATATGGACATTGTACACTTTTTAAGAATGTATAATACATTTGGTAATGTATGACCTACTATAGTGGCACAAACGGTCACATTAAACCTGACTGTTCACTCACTGAATTAGGATGAGGGAGCAATCAAGATAAGATCTAACAGACACGTCAAATAGACGGGTTATACTGTATCATTATGTAAAATATTGGTACGATTTGATTAGTCGAAATGTTTGTGCTTCATTTCGGATTAAAGGGGAATGATGGTAAGAGAATATGAGTTTGTGAGTGTGAGTTATGATGGTAGAAATCTCAGGACAAACATTTGTTTAGTCAACAACCTTATCCACCCTGCACAGATAAATTGCATTAATTTCCTGCTACAGGGCAATAAAAATTGACTTACTGCTCCTAGTGTATTTTGGAATGTATTAATTATTGTGGCTTCTACACAAAAGGGTTGTCTTCTTTCCTATTGTATTATACAAATAGTCACAAGACCCACTGTGAGTGTGATTTATCCATCGTCGTAATTTCCATCTCCTCGGCTGTGTCGTCTGTCTCTCCCCGGCTAGGGTGTGCCTCCACTCGGATACCCTCCTCCCTCCCAGGCTCAGGCTTATTCCTGGAAGTGCAGCCCTGATGATATAAGCAGGAGGATGTCCTTTGTTACAGCTTTGCTTTCCTTTTTGTGTGTGTGTGTGTGTGTGTGTGTGTGTGTGTGTGTGTGTGTGTGTGTGTGTGTGTGTGTGTGTGTGTGTGTGTGTGTGTGTGTGTGTGTGTGTGTGTGTGTGTGTGTGTGTGTGTGTGTGTGTGTGTGTGTGTGTGTGTGTGTGTGTGTGTATTAGGGCTGGGCAATATATCGATATATGAGGCTGATACGACACAAGTGTTGTCTTTTCCTGTTTTTAAAGGCTGCATTACAGTAGAGTGATGTACTTTTCTGAACACACCAGACTGTTCTAGCTGTTCCATTATTTGCCTTTACCCACATAGTTGTTATATCAACATAACTAATGATTATTTATCAAAAATCTCATTGTGTGCATATTTTGTGAAAGCACCAATTGTCAACCCTACAATATCGCCACAATATCGATATTGAGGTATTTGGTCAAAGATATTGTGATATTTGATTTTCTCCATATCGCCCATCTGGGGATTTCCAAAATAACTCATTAAGGACGTGTTAGTGGAGAAAAATCAAAGCTAATTGACTCTTACAAGAACGTTTAATGAATTCCTCGTTATTAAGAGTATTGACATGGACAGAAAACCCTGTTGGTATTTCTCTTTATGTAGAGGAATTTGTCGTGGCGGCATGGATGAGATGTGGTGTCAAGTGCAAGTCGTATTTTGTCTTATGTTCAGATATTTTTGATAAATTCCTACAAGCATGATGCATGATGTTTAGCATGAAAAAGCCCACTTATTGAGTTGTGTCCTTGGAAGATGAATGGTTCCTCTGGCTGTGGTGTTCAAAACAAGTGAGCATAATGGCCGAGTCTATTCAATGGTCCCATTCACAAGTTTCTCTGTTTCAGTTTCTGTGTGTGTCTTGAATACTTGAACAGTCTGGTAGCCCATATGCATCTGTCCTCTTGTAAGGGACAGCATTGAGGCCAGCATCACACCACAGCAGCTGTGATTAATGAATTACATCATGTATCAGGATAATGTTTCCTGTAGGAAAGTGACACATTTCTGAGATCATGTTTTTGCTCAAATTTACTGTTACTTGTTTTTTAGGAATGCCTTACAATATAATACAACTTGGTTCCTAACTAGAGCAAAAAAAAAAAAAGCACCGTGCTGATCATAAAATGAAATGGCGGAGACACAATTTGATTCCCTCTTTAACACAGTGATCTGCCAAATGTTTAAACTGCTATCTGAAAATGATTTTCTTAAAAACAGGCCCAAAAAGAAGAGTTTTATCAAAATTGTTTTTGTTTGCCAACTAAGGTCTTTAGATTATTGTAGTCCAACCCAGTTACTGAGAACAGTGTAATGTGAGGACTTTTGTAATTCAAGTTTTTATTGTTTTTCCATGTGAGAAACACACCACATTTAACAACATGTAACAGCACTAAACAAACACTATACAGCAATCTGGGCAACACAAATTCACAATTAAAACACACACCCCTAGATAATCGATAAAATAGGAAGAAAAATAAAAATAATATGGGGGTGTTGGCTGAGATCGAATTAGGCTTGATAATAATATTAATTATGGGGCACTAGTCAGTTCAAATTGAATAAAATGCAGGAAATGAGACCAGACCTGGTAGAATTTACCCCTACGATCATTCAGGCTTGCAATAAGATCTTCAAATGAGGCTGTGTCCGTCATTAACTTCAGCCAGTCTATAAAACTAGGCCTTACTTGGCTTTTCCGGTATCTCAGAATGATTCGTACTGCAGTGATAGTGATGTGAGGACTTTTGGTACCAAGGTAACAGGAGAAGACTCCATTGTGTTGGAAGAGTTTAAGTAAAGTAAAAAATCAGAATCTAAAATCTTTATTTTATTTTAAAGACAGTATGTACAGGTATGTATACGCCTCAAAAATAGAGCACAAAACATATATTCACATACCTGCCTATACATATCTTTAAAAATATTTTTTCCCTTATGATAATATATTGAAGAAAAAGCAAGGTGCCTTTTGCATTGCATCTCTGAATTTAGATAAGTTGAGGGACTTCCCGCTCATATCAGTTTAAAGTGAATGTCTGATGTGCAGTCAGAGCTTTTGTAGAAGTCCCACTCGGCACTGAATTAACTAAACTCACCTTCATTACCAAGAGGATTTGTTTGGGATGAAATCAAGTTTTCCTCTGTCAGTAAATACAAGAAATGGTGAAGTAACATGCTGGCGTGAAGATCTAGTATTGATCATTTTGTCTTCCCGGTAACATTCATGAAAGCATCCCTCGGCACACTGTACATAAACAAATTAAATGATGGAGGCCATACTACACAGTATTGTGTTAAAGTGCAATTTAACAATCCTTGTGGCTGAACTCGGTGGCTCGTGTTGCTGACCCAGAAACTCTTTGGAGAGTCAGACTTGTTTGGGCTGCCTCTTCATAAAACCATGGCAGATTAGATGGGACTGGTGTGTGTGTGTGTGTGTGTGTGTGTGTGTGTGTGTGTGTGTGTGTGTGTGTGTGTGTGTGTGTGTGTGTGTGTGTGTGTGTGTGTGTGTGTGTGTGTGTGTGTGTGTGTGTGTGTGTGTGTGTGTGTGTGTGTGTGTCCCTACGTATTTTGTCTGCAGCAGTCTTGCTTACAAAGATCTCTGCCACCAAATAATAGAGCCAACTGTTTAATCCTGTTTAATACTGTGGAAAACACACATATATTCACTTTAAAATCCTTTTAATTAAAACCAAAATCCTTAAGTTTTAATGTTGTCAGTTACCGTATTAATGTTTCAAAACTCATTGAAGTCATGTACTAACGTTACGTTCTCTCTACAAGGATATCCACCAGAACAGTTAATAAAAAATGAATAAAGCCAAAGAAACAAAGAGACAAAAGAAACCTCAGACAGTTCTGATAGCTGCCTATGTTAATGTCCTCCCAACACCAACTGTGTAGTCTGAACTCGCATTACACAACCGAGCCTGCCTGACCGTGCAGCTAATACCTTAAACCAATTTTAGTCTCCCTTGTTCTAGTCTCTGGTGTTAACATTGCCTGCACTCTTCATCAGAACCATTATGCTAATCTTAATAATGTCACTTTCCACTGACAGGAGCCATCAGACTTCAGATTTTTTTGGGATGTGATTTAAGGGAATACATGTCTGAAAATATTACTACTACTGGCTTTCGGCTGTTAATTGCAGTCGTGTACTTTGTTGTTATGTAACAAGAAGATCTCTTACTCCCTCTGTGATGTCCGCTCAATAAAGCAGTAATGGTATAATATCAGGCTTTTTCTGGCTGTTACTACATAATCAATACAAAATGGACCTGTTTATAGTAATCTCATAGAATATTATTATTATTATTATTATTAATAATAATAATAATAATAATAATAATAATAATAATTTTATTTGTACAGAACCTTTTTAAAACTGTTACAAAGTGCTTTACATGATTAAATCACAGTTTTACACAGCATTTCCAGGCTACAGATTATAACAAAGTGAATATGTGTAGTTTCAGCAATATTTTAATTACTCCTACGGTCTGTGTGTCAGAGAAGGAAAGCTGTTTAGCAATATCATTTGTGATTCAGATCATAATATTCTTGACACCTAAAATAGTTGTCATTCCCCAAAGTCGTTCTGGTTTTATCAGTGATATGCGTGCGGTGATTTTCATGCAAAGTGTAGGAGTGATACTGTGCCTGAGCAGCAGAAGACAAGGGATGTCTGAAAGTAAAATCTGCATGGTGAATATGAATTTAAAAATGCTATCCCAGTCCTCAACAGCTACATCGTGAGGTGCCACTGAACGAGGCAGCTGCTCCAGTGAAGCATGAAATATACATTTTATTAGAAGTTCTTTTATATTATGACAGATGAAAATAATAGCTGTTTTGTTTCTATAATTTATCAATCCAAAATACTAAAAAAAGTAAATATCTGTGAGAGTTCATACATGTCTGCCTGCAGCAGGGGGTTGCGGGCAGCTGTGAGATAAAAAAGTTGAGCTCCACCTCTGTGTAGGTGAAGCTGAATCCTCCCTCACAGCAAAAGCCATTCCAGTCCCCAGTTTAAAAAGGTCATTTGTCAAGAGTGGCATCTCAGTTATTACCCTGCTCCTAAGCAAACCTGTCCCACCCTGCTAACAAAGGCCGGCAGTCTGCAGCCTTAGCTTCTCTTTATTTAGCAATACAAATGATGAAGCAGTGCTCACTGTGCACCTTGTTATTGTGCTTGTAAAGGTCTCATTAGCATTTGCACTCACACATTATTATCCATGTGAATCTGTATTTGTACATTATTATAATGTCACTTTTTGGCTTGGCTCCTGCCTTCTGTTGATTTTTCTTTCTTTTTTTAACTCTCCTCCAAAAATTCAATTCAAATTTGCTTTTAATCGACCTACTGTATCTGAGATTATCTTTTAAGCAGATATAATAGAGGGATTACTCTAAATCTTAGTTAGCACTAGTCTGGTCCAGGTCATAATCCGATTTGAGAGCTAATTTATTCCTAATCCAACTCATATTCTAATTTATAATACATTACTGGAGAAAAGACATAGTAAAGAAGTATGAAATAACTTTGCAACAGAGATCTCCATCCATCTAAAAACAGCACAGACAACACATATTTATTTCCACATTAATTTTAGAAACCACCATTAACACATGGTGAAGAAGATTGTCAGTGTGTCCCAGCTGTTAAAATGCATTTCATACTGCATGTAACATTGTGTGACACCCAAAATTGTCTCCTGCAAAACAAAGCTTTAAAGGTCCCATGACATGGTGCTCTTTGGATGCTTTTATATAGACCTTAGTGGTCCCCTAATACTGTATCTGAAGTCTCTTTCCCGAAATTCAGCCTTGGTGCAGTATTACAGCCACTAGAGCCAGTCCCAAAATGAGCTTTCCTTAGGATGTACCATGTCTGTGTCTGTAGCTGTTGAGGAGGAGAGAGGGGGGGAAGGTGGAGGGTGGGGGTGTGGTCTTGACCAACTGCCACTTTGCTTGTTTGAAAGCCATGATGTCTCTCTCTTTCTCATGGGTGGGCCAAATTCTCTGGGCGGCCAAAACAGAGAAAGGGGAGGTAACCTTCCTCCTTCTGACCTCATAAGGAGCAAGATTCCAGATCGGCCCATCTGAGCTTTCATTTTCTCAAAGGCAGAGCAGGATACCCAGGGCTCGGTTTACAGCTATTGCCATTTCCAGCCACCATAGGCAGGCTGGGGGAACTCATATCAATGTTAAAAAACCTCATAAAGTGAAATTTTCATGCTATGAGACCTTTAAGAGTTCCGTGTAATTTTAGATAAGGGAGCGAGGGAAAGGCTGATGGAAAAAATGACTTTTAACATAGTCATTAGTCAACATCTGCATCTTTTAACAATGCAGAAAGTATCTTGGAAAATGTAGTCTTAACTGTAAGAAAAACAAGCACTAAATAATACCACCAACATGAGATAGAAGCTATTATTTTCCTGGCCTAATGGCTGCAATTGCACCGAAGTACTACACCTCATTTTTATATTGACATTTAAAACCACGACATGTTACACCTCAACAGCAGTCAGTGTATTGTTATCTGTGTTATTTTTATTTTCGTTTTAAGGTGCAACAGATGATTGTGAGGGAAACCGTTGCTGTGCCCTGTGTATGTGTGTATTATTTCGGATATAATGTGCGAATGGGGATGAGTTCATAACCCTGTTTAAGAGTCAGCTGCTTGGTGTGTGTATGTGGATCTCACTGTTTCCACTTCACATGGTGCTGACTCACCCTGCTCAGGGCACAGATGAGACTAGAATGATATAGTTCTGTACTGTTACTTTAGCTATTTTAGATCATCTTATTTTGGTGAACTTCACTTAACATTTGGAAACAGACAAATATTATAATCGATCCATGAATTATTTGCTATATCACATTACATATCCATGATCGGAAAAGGAGCCGGATGAAGAGAAAAATTTCACCAGCCCCTTTCTCAAACATAATATCTTGTTTCATTATTTATTTTTTCTTGTGTGTTTTAATGTCTTTTGACACAAGTAATCAATGAGATGACAAGAAGGGACTCATTTGCCATTAAAAACACAATGAGGAATGTAATAGAAACAAACGTCTTGGCCTGGTCTTGGTTTATTTGTCTCAACTGAGGTTAAAACGTGAAAATTATATTTGTGAGCATACAGTACAGGCCAAAATTTTGGAAACACTTTCTCATTCAGTGCATTTCCTTTTATTTTTTTATGACTATTTACATTGTAGATTCTCACTGAAAGCATCATGAATGCCTATGAATGAACACATATGGAATGATGTACTTGAAAACATGTCTTATATTTTAGATGCTTCAAAGTAGCCACCCTTTGCGTTTTTATTAATAAGGGAAATAATTCCACTAATTAACCCTGACAAAGCACACCTGTGAAGTGAAAACCATTTCAGGTGACTACCTCATGAAGCTCATTGAGAGAACACCAAGGGTTTGCAGCGCTATCAAAAAAAGCAAAGGGTGGCTACTTTGAAGAATCTAAAATATAAGACATGTTTTCAGTTATTTCACACTTTTTTGTTAAGTACATAATTCCATATGTTCATTCATAGTTTTGATGCCTTCAGTGAGAATCTACAATGTAAATAGTCATGAAAATAAAGAAACCCATTGAATGAGAAGGTGTGTCCAAACTTTTGGCCTGTACTGTATGTTGTCTTATTGATCATTCTCTCGCTCTATTTTCCACACTGTCTCTACATGATTTCATAAGACCATGCAGCCTCGAACCTGTGTGCGTGCTTTGGTGCCTGTATTTGCCTACTCCTATAACGTCTCTCCTCTCTCTCTCTCTCTTCGTATTTTCCAGATGTACCACTCTGACCACGGTGTTGACTTCCCCGACCTCTCCTTTCCAATCCCTGGCAGCCCTGCAGAGCTGGGCCCAGCAAACACAGAGTGAACCCAACCCTCAACAAATCACACATCTACCTTCCCCCTTCACCCACACAGGGCCTCCCTTCGCTCCAGTCCCACCCCCCTCCTCCTTCTGAACCATGGACAGCCCTCCTAAGCTGTCAGGCGAGACCCTGATCGTGCATCACATCCCCCTGGTGCACTGCCAGGTGTCTGGCGGGCGGAAGGGTGACTGCGGGGTCTCGTTGAAGAGGAGCAACCCGTTTATCCCACCGGAGAACCTGGGCTTGAGTCGAACCACTTCCCTTCCCGAGAGAGATGTTCTTCAGAGAGAGGCACTGCTCTACAGCAGCCTGATCCAGACCTCCAGTGGCTCCTGGGACTCCCGCAAAGGGGGAAAAGAGAGAAAAGTTGGCGGGAGAGGAGGCAGCACCGCAAGTGACGATTCATCGTTTACCTCGAGCAATTCAGAGGACCAGCTGATCACGGCTCACACTTTACCCAGAGCCAAACCGAGGAACAGGAATCCGTTGCGTCATAATCCATTCCTGCTGAATACCGAAGACGAGGATGAAGAAGAAGAGGATGGTGATAACCTCAGTGGTTACTTTGAAGACTCCTCTTTTCACCTCCACAGTGACACTAACTCTGTCCACGATGACGGGATGACTTCTTTCCACTTACACGGCATTGGCTTTGCTTCTGAGCCCTTTATGTTGCACAGGTCAGTGGGTGGAAGCAGTAGGGAGTCCCTAAGGGCAGTAGCCTCGGATTTCTCCACCCACCTGGAGGACCTGGACATTCTGGGACTGGACAGCCAGCTGCGCCACGGCAGCAGCGGCTCCAACATGTCCATGGATTGTGGAGAGCAAGACTGGGGCGATTACGATGGAGAAGATAAGGATGATCCCATGAAGTGTGGGCGAAGCTCCTCCAGCTCCTCCACGCAGCACTGCTCCTGCTGTGCACTCTCCCAGAACTACCCTCAGCACTTCCCTGAAGCCTTCACAGAGCCTTTCTCAGAATGCCAGCAAGGCTACGGCAGCGACTCCTCTTGCAACAGCTCGGACGGCGTGCTCGTGAACTTCAGCGCCATTTACAACAAGTTGAACAACAGTATTCCGGAGAAGCCGCAGGTCTCTGGGCACACCAATCTCAACAGCTCTACCGACCACTCCCGCACCTCGTCTGTTTCTGATCCACCAGGAAACAAGCGAGACTCGACTGGAGGGGCTTTCTATTTGGACCTTCACACATCCCCAACTGAAGCTCCCTTATCACAGCAGCAACCCCCCTGCCTGGGCGGCACCTTCCCTCTCATCCGTGAATCGCACCTGTCCACCTCCTCCACCTGTTCCTGCGCCGTGGAGCACCAGGGGGCTCTTGACCTCGACGCCAACTGCAACTCCTACCACCCTCCACATTCTGGATCGTCCGGAGACCTCGCTTCCTGTCTGCAGAGTCAGGCACGCCTGGTTGTCGCCACCCAGAACTACTACAAGTTGGTCACCTGCGACCTGTCGTCCCAGTCGTCCCCAAGTCCCGCAGGCTCCTCGGTCAACAGCTGCTCCGATGAGCACAGCAAAGGCAGCCCCACTCCGACCCAGCCCAACGAGTACTTTCTGTTCAGGCAGAGAGCTGATGAGCTGGGTGTGGAAGAAGAAGAAGATGAAGAAGATGAAGAGTCATCTAGGGTGAGTGGAGTATCCTACCACACTACTAGTTTTAACAATTTGTATTCCATCTAACAGGATGCTTTATTGGCTCCACAGCGGAACGTTCATGAAAATGGCTAATACCATATGCACAGGTCCACGCTTAGTTAATTTACCGTACATATTTATTTTAATTAAAATGTTGTATTTCATGCATTTGATTGATCAAATATCACCCCTAAATTACGCAGTTTGGAGTGGACAGCGGAGGAAAGACGCCCGATACATTGCATGATAAATCAAATAAAAAAGTAACGACCCCAAAATTCAGGTATCATATTGGCATTGTAAAACATTTCAAACAATACCTAGCGCTAATAATGGCATTATAATATGTCATGAAATCATATACTGTATGTCTATTTATGTGTTAAAAATACTCAAATTGATCTTCACCTTTGATCACAATAAACCCATCACTCTTTTTTTATTCAAGACTTTAATTACAATTTGCTTGGCAATTTGTAAAATGTTAACGTTTCATATCATCATAATACATATAATCATGATATAATTCAACTTAAAGTCCACTTAAAGTCAGTGTACAAAAAAATTGAATGAATGGCCCCTTCTAGCTGCACACAGCCTTGCTTTATTATATTTGCCTGATCAAATAGTTGTAGAGGTAAAGAATGTTTCCACTTTATCTCTAACACTCTCCGGTTGTCAGTGTGCTTAATGTCAATGATCAGGAACTCACAGAAAACTTAGCCTTCCTTTGGTGCAGTTAATCTGTGTGCAACATAGTGCCAGCTAATTGTCTGTAAATCAGGACACAGAAAAAACATAGAGCACAATAATCCTTGGAAATGAAGAGATTTTGCTTAAGTGCAGCATTTGTTGCAAGGTAGAACTGAAGATTTTTCACTTAAAGAAGTCCAATGATTATATAATGTAATGAAAATAAAAATAATAAAAAAAATTCTCGCACTCAATTTCTACTTCAGTTATTTTGTATCTTAAAAACACACAGCTTGCTGCGGGCGGAATGCATAATTAATCAAGTTAAGTTAGTACATCAAGTTAATTTACAGCATCAGGTAATTGTTACTTAGTTAAGTAATAAAAATACTGTACAGTCTGAGTAGGGAAGGCAAGTAAAACAACAAAATAGCAAGCATAGATAAAGCATAGCTTTAAGTAAAAGTTATTTGGTCAAATTACATCAGACTCAACAAGGAAGGGAATAATCATAGAATATATCTATGATCATAGGAAATAAAATAATGCTCAAATGCATGTAGCATTAATAGAAACTAAATGGTATGGAATAAATTACATAAGTGCATTCAACCATGTGGATACACCCCTGCAAAGTACATCAATTTCATCAAATATGCTGATCTACTTCATGCGTAAATTTTGAGACAACAGGAAAAACTCAACTCAACTTTATTTATAAAGCACTTTCAAAACCACAAGTGGAATCAAAGAGTTAAGAGTTAAAGAGTTTTTTTTATTTAATGTTTATATGTTATGGGCCAAGGTGCAGCATGAACAGATGAGTTTTCAGTCTGCAACGGAAGATGTGCCATGTGAGTTTCTGCTGTCCTGATGTCAATGGGGAGTTCGTTCCACCATTGTGGAGACAGGACAGCAAACAGTCAAGACTTTGTTGAGCGGTAGCCAGGCACCCTTTGTATTGTATCAGTAGCAGAGCATAGTGGACAGCCTGGGATGTATGGTTTAACCGTTTCCTGGATGTAGGATGGGCCCGAGCCCTTTACAGCATGATAGGCAAGCACCAGTTAAACTGCCAAATAGACTGCAGGCTCTGTGACAATGACAATTACCCTGAACCTAAAATAGCCATGGCACTGGTATTAGTCTGGCACTGGCTCACTTTAGAACACAGCCACTGTCTGGGGCTATCTGATATCATGTCTGAGGATTATTTTAGTTATATGTAGAGCTGAAGGATATTAGTCAGTAACAGTGCCACCGTGTCAAAGCAAAACTGTCGTAAAGGCAGTTCAGGACATTGGTTTGCTGTGGATTTTGTTATCCAGATTATTTAACCCTTGTGTTGTCTTCCCGTCAACCTTGACTTATTTGAGACGTTTTTTTTTCACAGTTTGTTTTTGCTTTTTCCAACGTTTTATATTGTAAACATTTTCTTCTTTACGTTTTCAGCGCTTATTTCTACATCATTTTCTGATATAAAACTAAAATTGAAAACAGGTCACTTTGACCCTAAGTCAACACAAGGTTAAGAACCCTTTTAAGTAATTTCACCTCTAAACCATGGTTTGGTAATGTGATTTATCTGATAAACTATTTTTGACAGTCGTGTTTCTTTCTTTCCTTATTTCTCCACATTCAGCGAGATGATGATGATGATGATGAGGATGACGAGGAGGAGAAGAAGAAGAATCAGCAGGCAGCTGGTGGAGCTGAAGCTGCTCCTGCCGTGATTGAAGGCCAGGTGTACGTCAACATCTCCCCCCCTGTGGTTGGCCAGGGTGTTATCGGAGCCTCAGCCTCAGGAAGCCGCCCCCGTTCTCGCAGCTACGACCGCAACCTGGACAAGTCTGCGTCCCCTCGGCTCGGCTCTCTGGAGCGTATGTTGAGCTGCCCGGTCCGGCTCAGCGAGGGCGCCGCCCCGACCCCGACCGCGCCTCCTCCTCCACGAGTCACCTCCTTCGCAGAGATCGCGAGAAGCAAGCGGAAGAATGGAGGCTCGCCGTCGCTGAAGGCAGCTGCAGACCCTTTCTCCTCCACTTACTCCACCCACTCCCACTCCTCTGTGGATTTCTCTCCGATCCTAGAGCAGCATGTGGAGGTTGACAGTCACAGCCTGTCACCTGTACCCTTTACCAGATGTTACAGTCAAGGCAGCACTGAGCGACACCTGGAGGGGGAGAGGGAGACCAGGGCCAAGGCTGAAGGTACGTCACCTCTTACTAGATTTATTTATTTATTGGTTTATTTAACCGGGAGAGTGCATTGCTATGAGTGCACCAGAGTTAGCTAAGAGGCTATTTTTTAATCCCTGGACAGATGTTATGAAGTCACCCTTTTATACAAAATGGAGTGAAGGTAGTTGCGCCACCGATACAACCACAGGCCTAAAGCCCCACAAATGGGCAGAGGAACTCCACAATAAGATGTCAGAGACACGGCCCTGCCATATTTATTGTTGTTACGTCTAATGGCTGGAACACACCGCACGCGTAAGCAGCTATTTTTTTAATAGCAGCTATTTTTATTTCGCCGCCCATGTCATCAAATCTGTCCTGGCACACCGGGCGCGTAGCATCCACGTAGCAGCCGCGTAGGCCCGCATGCTGCAGCGATAGTTTCGGCGTCTCCTCTATTTCTTGCGCGATATGTGAGCGTATGTGTGAATCCAGGCAGGTAATCACAAACAGGAAGACCACAGTGCAGCTGGATATTTTACCAAAATGTAGACAAAATAATATATAAACAAAATATAGACATGCGATCAGGCACACAGAGAGAGAGACCGACGAACGGACAGAGAGAGAGAGACACACACACACACACACACACACACACACACACACACACAGCCCCATATAGGCTACAATTCCCACAGTTTTCCCCACTTATCATGTCTCGTTCCTATGGCGGGAGAGAGAGAAAAGAGAGAGAGAGAGCCCGGCGTGTAGAAATATGCATCTGGTATGAATCAGGCGATCAGGCACGTATCTACGCTACGCGACACTTGCGCATGCGATGTGTTCCAGCTGTAAGGTGTTCGCAAACAATTGCCTATTTACACAGGCAGCAGCAGCAGCGTTAACATGAACCTGGAGTTGTGTTTCTCTCCAACGGATGAGTGGAAGTCAAACATTTACTATCCTTTTAGCTCAATCAATCCATTTTTAATTTGTCACATGTAATCGTAGGTATAATATAGGGTATAATTGCAGTGAAATGTAATCCCATCAGCTCCTTGAACTTGTACATGATTCATCATAAAGCAGAATGTGGCTTTTGAATATAGCTCACCAACTCCTGAGGAGGAAAAAAAAAAGAAATAAAAAAGATCTACAGAGTGGGATGACGATGACTCGCTGGTGGTTCGTCACTACAGACGACACCTTTCAGATTATACAGAGTCATTTGAATCTTTGTTAAGATAAAAAAAATAATGATTAGTGAAGCTTTAAAAGTACAAACTGTACAATCTGTTAGAGACCATTAATGTTTGTCGATCAGTGCATTGACCACAGTCTGCTTTTCTCGCTTCATCTACTTCTGCTTCAATTACAAATTAGTAATGCACTTTTATTGGCCTTATTTGAAAATATGACCTGCCATGTGGCTGCACTGATGATTGTTCATGAAAATAAGTCTCTCACCTATTCGCTGAATATATCCACATACAATACAGTATTATTGTTTTGGTGTTGGTTGAATAAAAGAATATTGATTCTCAAGAACACACTGCAGAGTGTAGGGCCACAGGAATTGTATATGTGATTAATGCATCAAAATAGATTTACGGCAATGTGTTTTTCATTTAACATAGTTTAACAAAAACGTCCATCATTACTGCAACATTCTGCTTTGCCTTACTTTGTACATGCAACGGATCATAGAGTAATACACAAAAAGAACAGAAAACCCAGTATGTCAAATGAAATTCTTCATTGCATCATTCAGACTTACACAACCATTTACATAATAAACATATTTGTGGGAGCGTTACTTCACTTTTTGGACATTCACATGCTGTGTCTGTGGTTGTATGATATGTGTACTGTTTTGTTGGATTCTGTATGTTTAGACATGCTTTGTCTGTGTGAGAAAATACCCTTGTGGCAGCATGTATGGATGTGCTTAGAGGCAGAGTGTATATCCTCAGCTTTAGAGGGAATGAAAGGTTGAAGTGGGCCAAATGTGCTCTGAATAACAATCCGGTGAGAGAGGAGATAAAGGTGCAGAGAAACCCCCCCCCACACACACACACACACTGAGCTCTCCATCAGCATACTGAGCTGCGTGTGCGTCGGCTGTGTGTGAGTGTGTGTGGCTTTGTGTTTTGTTTTTTTTTTATCTAGAGAACCTGTATGCACAAAAACAAGGGAAGGTCGAAGAAAGTTACAGAAGCCTCTTCATGCTAATGGTGTCTTCTCTCTTTGCTGTTGTGTTATTGACAGGTGCTTTGACTTTTATCATGTTTATGGTGACGAGAGGTGATGAACTTTTACAAGATTGGTAAACAAACAATCCTGCATGACATCATTTTTTTGTTTCTCGAAATTAGGACATGGTAAAATATGACTCTGCAGCCCCGACCCCCAATTGCAGCATGTGGAGTCAGTTAGGCCGGTTACACACTGCCGGCGTGTTGTGAGCGTGGCGTTTCTGTTGCGTGTCAGCTGCGTGGATTTTTCTGTCTTTACACACCAGAAACGTTTCTGACGCGGCGCTGCTGCTGCTAGCCCTGTCTGGACACATGTATGTTTCCCATTGATAAAATGAAATACCATGTTAAACATAAATATTTACTGATTTGATTACAGCAAAGACATCGTCGGCAGTATTGACGGCAAAATAGGCTACAGAATATTTCGTTCTGTATTGACAGGTGCAATATTAGAAAATCGATTCTTTTTTTTAAATTACATTCATATATCTGCATTTATATCAAAACCTAGAGGCTTTCAAACATCAACATGTCATTTATTAATATGCATTTGTGTCTAAATGACATATTTTCCTGTTCTATTTAGCCTGGAAACGCTTCCAACACGCTCACGTCTCGCGTGAAAAATAGGCGTCGGTCCTATTTTTAGCAGGCACACGTCTTAACACAGGCAGTGTGTAAGCTCTAACCTGTTAACATGGGAGCCGAAATATAAACGGACACGCCACGCAGCTGACACGCTCGCGCGACGCGTCCAGTGTGTAACCAGCCTAAGTGGCAGTAGAACAGCACTCCGTAATAAAAAAACAAGATGTTATTATGTTCCTGCCACATCCTGACCTCTCTGCAGAGGGAGACAGATGAAAGACTACATTTCCTAAAACAATATGATATATTTATTGTAGTAATCACAGAGTCAAACAAGCTTGAAACAATACCCCTTCATTTATATGCATCCTGTACAATATTGGCCTGGTTGACACCAGACCCTTCTCAGTTGTAACTGAGAGTGGGTCTGGACAAGCTTCATTCACAGCCCATTTCCAAAGGACGCCGCTCAAATGCCTCTGGGCGCAATATCAACCAATCGGACCAACGGAATGTAGCAGCGACAGCGGCATCAACGGATTGCTGCACTTCGGTGGCCGTCATGTTGAATGTAAACAAGAAGTTGATTGCCATCGCTGCGCTATCGTCATCGTCTAAAGCCCGCCTCAACGGTTATGATTGGAAAAATTGGAAATGGACTTGAATGGGCTCTTGGCCAGACTGACTTGCATAGCAAATCTCAAATTTGCTGGAAGTTCGTCAGGGTTTTCCCAGGCTAGTACAATATGCTTTTGATTATTTAAAACACTGGGGAACATTTTATTTTCTGGCTCAATTTGTGTCTATTTTGTGACTCAGTGTTGTGGCCTGGTTTCGATTAATGAATGCAATGGGCTTTTCTGGAATAAAATCTTATGATGAGTGATGCAATTTAGTTTGTTTAGAATGAATAGAATAAGTACTCTGTTAGGTAGTTTGATGAAATAATAAATCAAAGTACAGAGAAGTTAAATACTGTATGTACATCATGAAAAGAAAAGTACTGAGTCATATAATTTGATTAAACAGTGGAATGGTTTTCTCTGTAGAGTGCGGAATCTTTTTATTGGAAAAGACTTTTTGCATGGAGGCACTACTGTGTTCGGTTTAGAACACCACCATCACCTTATGAAGCTCAATCTCAGCTGCCTGCTGTGTGTGTCTGGGTTAGATAAACACACACACATGCAAACAGTGAGTGCTTGGAATTCCATTGGAATAAGACCATGGACAGTTAAGAGTGAGTGCACCATGAGAGGACTGTCCTTTTTATACAAATTCATCATGTTGTTATGGTGAGGTTTAATTAACAAACTATTCCTCCTTGGCTCCTTCAACTAATTGTTTAGACAAATCAGCTTAGAAAAAGAAGAGCTGGTGTCAGCTTTACCTTTTTGTTTGTTTCTGGTGAGATCCAAACCCCAGACAAGTTAAAAAGACAGAGAGCAAACAGACATGTGTTTATTAGTCAATCAGGTGTGATCTTATAATACTGACAGTCAGTATTATCAGTAAATATTAGACAAATGAAAACGCAAAGTTTCGACTTTAAAGCAAAAAATGGCAAAAGATCACTGGTTCCAACATCTAAAATGTGAATGCTTGCTGGTTTTCTTAGTGTTCTATAATATTAAACTGAATATCTTTGGGTTTTTAAGACATCTAGGAAATTGTGATGGCATTTTCTTTTTTTATAACATTTTATATCAAGACTAAACGATTAATCTGTTAATAAAGTAAATAATCTACAGAGCTACAAAGTAATTGGTGGTCGAGGCCCTAATGATCGTATTCTCTCTCTCTAGATTTTCAAGAAAAGAAAAACAATGTAATGTAGTAAAGTAAAATAGATGCATAACCCATATGTAACAGTTGCATACTGCTGGATGTATAGGTTTTTCCTTTTCACAGTGCACCAGTTCAGGCGCTAAAAAACAAAGGAGTACTTCCCCACTTGCTTTATGTCGTTCAATAGTGGTTTGTTAGTTGACTGGAGCAGTGAGACCAAGGAAACAATGACAATATGGAAGGCAGGGGAGAGATTGATATAGACATTTGAGGAAATAGGTCATCCCTAAGAACAAGGTCTTACACATACCTCAAACATCCTCTTCAGTTCCTAACACTGTATTCATATAGACTGCAATGTTTTAGGATTATAATGGGAGGCTGTTCAGCATCTCGGTACATATATTATTCATCAGACTTCACTTGAGTCAGCTGTGTTGTTGCACCGCAGCGTGCAGGCCTCTTTAAAAGCCTTTGGGAAGCAGCTCGCTCGCTAATGATGCTAACATGGAGCGCGGAGTTGCAAAGGAAAAGCCTCAGCTGTCTAATGGATTCAAATGTGAAAGAGGAGACGAAGAGAAGAGAGCAGGCAGGGAAGAAGCTGATGGAAAAGGGAGCGCGAAGAGGTGGGTGTGGAAAGAAAAAGAGAGATGAGGAAAAAGGAAAGAAATGGTAATTAGAGGGATGACGGAGCAGATACAAGAGAGACCGAGATGGTGTGTTTCTATCCTCCATCCCCAGTGGGAGCTCAGGCCTGCTGGGTGGGTAGTGTTCCTCCCTCCTCCCTCCTTCATCATGTTTGTACAGCAGCTCAATGTCGCCCTCTGTAGCCGTGAGACGTCACTGCACCCAGATCAGGTGGCATCAGTGGGCTGGCCTTAGAGTGACAAACAGCTTGCGCAACACCGTCAACGTCACACACGCCTGTCACGTCTGTCTGTCCTACACTGCACTGGATCTAGGAACACACACGCGCACACACACAAACGCACACACAGTAAAACCATAGACTGTATATAAAACACACTGATACTGTGTCAGAGAAGAAGTGCAGAAAAAGGCTTCTCTTCGCTGGTGTCTCTCCTGACGCAGTGCCCTCAGGTTTAGTCTTTGTGTGTTTATCTGAATGTGTGTGTGTGAGTGTGTCCACATTGGTCTGTCAGAGCAGTGTTGTCTGAGATAAGGGCTGTTGAGCTTTGTGGCTCATGACTGGGCAGTTTTCTGTGTGTCTGTGTTTTTGGTTTCATTTCTAACCTTCATGTTTATACAGTTAAGTGCTGAAAGGACTAAGAACGAATCATAATTATTGAATTGTTTATATCACCGGTTCCAGTTTCTGAAATGTCAGGGTTTGCGTTGTCATGTTACTGTAAACTGAAAATATATTTTGGTTTTGGACTCAGTAGATTTAAAAAAATGAAAATACTTAGGCCTATCCATTGTACTTCTAAATTAAAGGTTCAGTTGACAACGTTTTTGAAAATAGCTTTTTGTCATGTTTGCTAAAACTGTCACTATATCCTGACAGTAGCAACATGAGACAGATAATCTGTGAAAAACGAATGTTCCTCTGCCTACGCCTAGTGTTAATAATGGCATCTGCATGAGATGTTTGTGACCCGGCCGCCATGTTGAAAAAAGTCGAGCCAAAACAGAGCACCGGCTGACTGGCCGGATTAAACTTTCTAATTTTACAGCTAAACAGTACTCTAAAATATGGAAACATTTGAGATGAGAAATAGGCAATGCAGTAACAGAATCTTGATCCATTTTGATCAGTTTGACCGCAGTTCATGATCAGCGATTGACACTGTGTTAGAGACTCCTCGGCTCCGGTTGCTTGTTTTCCTTATGCCATTAGCAGCACCAGGAGGAGGCCGAGGAACGTGATTTTTTTTTTTTTTTTCTCACAGATTATCTGATTTGTGTAGTATTGTCAGGATACAGTGACAGTAAATTATATGACAAAATTATTTTGTATAAAAGTTACCAACTGTAGCTTTTTTTTTTTTGTTATTCTTTATTTTCAATCAGCAAAATAGAATTACAGTATACAAGTAGTAATAGTATCTGTCCATTTTCTGTTTTTTTTTTTTAACAGAACATATAACCAACTGTAGCTTTAATGCCTGAACTGAAATAATATATTCCTTATAATCATCTACTGTGGAAAATGTCTGCCAGTTTATTAGGTACGTCTGCATAAAACTAATGCATTCTGATACAATGGTTGATCCTGCAATAAATCTTACTGTCATGAAGGTTCTAATGTTTGGTTTATGGTTAGAGAGATGATTGTGGCCTTGATTGCCTCTACTCTACATATTACTCTGTTAATTGTTGCTGTAAGAGACACGTTTTTATATATATATATAAATAAATATAAATGCTTTTGTACATACAAAAACTAACCAGTTATTTTCTTTGTGCCTGCTGTCCTTCTTGTGCTAATCCAGGTGGCCTCTCAAGTTCCTCAGACAGCCGCCCGGTGGTGGTCCGCTACAGTAAAGACCAGCGGCCCACCACCCTCCCCATCCAGCCCTTCACCTTCCACCACCAGTTCGCCTCCAAACCCCCACAGCCCAAGCCTCTGCTGCCCCTGCTCACAGGCTACGTCTCTGGGATGCAGGCCCGCTCCAGCTCTGGTTCTGGTTCTGGATCTGGTTCTGGCTCTGGCTCTGGAGGTCCGGTGGGGGAGGAAGATGCAGCTGAAAATGTGTACAGGTACCAGGGGACTGCAGCAGCCCCTCCACCTGGATCAGTTCGACCCTCACCTCTTGGAAGCTACTCCCCCGTGCGTCTCCAGGGGGCACCCAGCTCTGGGACCTGCTCCACCTGCACCCCAAGCCCTCAGCCGCAACACAGCCTCTCCTGCCCGCTTTCAGCTGGCCCCGGCCCCCTGCACACCTCACCGACAGGAAAGCAGGGAGGGGGTTCAGTGGCGTTACCGTCTACCCCTCCACCTCCATCCCTGGGGGTGAAGAGAGGGATGGTGCCGCCAGTGCTGCCAGCTGTGCAGGGACACTGTTTCCATCATGGAGCTCTGCCTAGTTTACCAGCACTCAACAGTGACATGCTGAGCCCGCTGGGCTGTCTGGATTCTGGAAAGCATGTGGAGGGAAGCCAAGGACCCGGAGCCAGGACACATAATGGTATGTTCCAAACGAATTCTAGTATGTGCTTAAAGATGTATTCAGAGGATGTTCTCACCAGAAAAATACTTTTTAGCAAACTACTTTTTCTTTTAACTTTATGATTTTGGTTTTTCTTTCCTGTTTTTTTCATCTTTATCACTGTACTGCTTTCTTGCAACTATTGGTCTCTTGATGATAGAATCAGCAACATGTTTACATTAAAGGTGCTCTGCCACACGTATTTCATTACTTTGTGGTAATGTCTGAAGTTCTATCATGGACTCTGTAACATTTTTTGTGGAAAAAATGCCTTGGTTACCTTGTTTCAAGCCATTCTAGCATGGTATAGAAAGCCTACAGGAAGACTCAGCTTGATTTCTGCCAGTTCTCATTAATATTCAACAAGCTAAGCTGTTTGAAATCACTTGTGGTGCACATGAAGGAAAGTTTCAGCCCTCACTCATTCACAATTCATTCTGCTTTGATAAGACAACCGATGGCTGCTTGGGATTTAAGTTATATAGAAAGTTATTAAGTTCTGTGTAATTCAGTGTTAATATAAGAAGCTAAGCTCTTGTACATTCTTACTATTGTCTGTTTCTGTTTCTTCTCTCCCTTCATGCATGGACTTAAATCTTCTCCTTCACCTAAACCTTCAACTTTTCCACTTGCCCTTCTTCATCTACTTTTCTCCCATTTATTTCACTTATCCATTCTTTAACCCGACCACCAACCCCTTGATCATAACCCTAACACCTCCCCTCAGCACACCACCTCTCTCCACAGGCTCTCAAATGGAGGGAGTACCGTCGTCGAAACCCTCTGGGATTGGAGAGGGGCCACTCTTCTGCAGGATCAGGCCCCCTATCTGGTAACCTGGAACCCAGAAAAGGCAGGGGATCTCGACCTGTCAGACGAAACGTGTTTGATTTCCCTTCAGTCTCCTCTGGCCCCACTCTGGGACGGCTCAATGGTGCTCATGATTTTACTGACAGTGTTGAAACAAATGCAGGATTATGAAAAGTAGACTTGGATACTTAGTATCTTAGTATTTTTTAAAGAGTTCAAGGTGCAAAGAAAGCATTATCTGAGGGTAAAGTCACAAAAAAAGATTGCTGCAGGGTTCATCCTTGGAGAACAATTGTTAGAGGTTTATAAAAGTGTTGCTACCGTTGCATTCTTAAGGATCCCTAAGGGCTTCTTATGCTTTTAACATGGTGGTGTGTGTTTATATGTGTGTCTGATCATCACACGTTTGTTTGTGTGCCTCAGCAGGGGGCCAATCAACTAAGCTGCAGCAGATCTACAGCGACTTCCTGCCGGACTACTTCTCTCTGACCGAGAAGCCTCCGGAGGAGTTTTGCCTCTCCCCAGACGCATCAACTTCCTCCTCCACCTGCTCTTCCTCACAGTCCCACATCTCAGTGGACCTGACGCAGAAGAGAGGTGGGGCTCTGTGTGTGTGTGTGTGTGTGTGTGTGTGTGTGTGTGTGTGTGTGTGTGTGTGTGTGTGTGTGTGTGTGTGTGTGTGTGTGTGTGTGTGTGTGGTGTGTGCGCGCGCGTGTGCGTGCGTGTGTGCGTGTGTGCGTACGTGTGAAATGTTGAAGCTTTACATCCAACGATGCAGTGTATTGGTCTCTTTTTTACCACATGAACATTTCCAGGAACGTTATTAGGAACTCAGAAACTTATAGGGCTGGGTACCGAACGTTGATACTTTTATGGCACCGGAAAATTTTTTTGACACAGAGCAGAGCTCCGACCGACACACACACACACACACACACACACACACACACACATGGAGAGGTGCGGATGCGGAGTAAACTGTCTGCAGTTTTGTTGAAGTCACAGAGAGTCACGGTTGGTTTCAAGTGTGGTTACAGTTTTTCAAAACTTCACGCAGACAGCGTTTGCTGCGATATGATATTAATGGCGAGCCGAAAGCGGTCGCGGTTCTGTTGATGTTACACTTCCTCTTAGACAAGCAGGCAGAACGGTGGTTTCTCTGCCCTGATGACTGACTGACAGGCTGAGCTTGCAAAGCAAGGCACTATTAATAATGTTACTCTGAGTGAGCAGTTTTACCAGAATTTATAAATTTTGATAACTGTTTTGATTCACAATTAAAGTGGAAAATAAAAGCTTTGTGTTTAATGTATTTTTGTCGATGTTGAAATGGATTTTAAAACATATGGTATCGAAAAAAGTATTGTTAGGAACCGGCATCGAAACTGAGGTATCGAAATTGGCACCGGATCGAAAGATTTTGAACGATACCCAGCCCTAGAAACTTAATAACTTTATTATATGCATTCAAGTGCAGAAAACTAGTTCCAATTATAGTCCCTGCATTAAAAAACGTTCTGCTTTGTCATCTGTGGTAGTACGTTCTAATGTCCAGGATGGGTTTTACAGAACTGAACTTCACTGGCTGGTCAAACACACGCCTCTAGATTGGTACAACATGAATACAGCGTTCCTTCAGACTGTAAGCAAGAACTGGTTGTAGAATAATTGGATTGTTTAGAGAATTTTTGTAATGTAGTTGATATTAAAACAACATCATGTAGCTGACCTCCGTAGTATCAAAAAACAGATAAAAAATAAATAGATATTTAACAAAACAAATCTCATCACATCACCTTACTTTGTGTTTCTGAGGCATTCAGCCACATCTCGTGGCCTTACTCAGTGGTAGGAGTTGCTCAGTTGTCATGGAGATGGTAACAGATGATCGTATGATAACAGGTTATAAAAAGAGATTGTTCCAATGCAGCTACTGTATATAGTAAGTTATAATTATAATGGCCAGAAAACACTCAGCAGATTGGGTAGCCTTTCTGGTGTTTTCAGTCTCTTTTCAGCTCTGTCCAATGTCCATTTCAGACCTTTTCATTTAAGCATCACAGAACCTTGTGCAACAATAAATTATAAACAAGATCACAATGACTTTGAGTTGCTGTCCTGTCCCCTGCAGGACAAGGTTGCATCTCAGGAAAACAAATCAATTAGAGGGAGTTGTTAGTCATGATTTAGTTCCTGTCTGTGTTACTGTCTCCATCTCTCTGCATCTCTTCGGGGGTTTTGAATCCAAACTTGAATTCCTTTCTAATATGCTGTTGCATATACCATTATGTCTTATTATATTTGTGTTTAAAAACATAAGTCATGACATATAAGTCATGGTTTGTACTGTGAGCCACAAAAGCTCAAGTTTTTTTTCGAATACTGCTGCACCGCAGACAGAATCACATTTCTGTTGACAAGCAGAAACGGGTGGTAAAATTATGTTGTTGACAGGTACTTAAATCAAGTGCCTCTCACTGCAGAAAGGCTACTTGACAGTGAGGAGTGTAATTCAAGGTCTCTTGAGGCAGCAGGTTGTCATATAATGAGCAGGTAGATCCT
The DNA here is from genome assembly GCF_010015445.1 of Perca fluviatilis. Classification (NCBI taxonomy): domain Eukaryota; kingdom Metazoa; phylum Chordata; class Actinopteri; order Perciformes; family Percidae; genus Perca; species Perca fluviatilis. Next base: position 32,893,255 of record NC_053117.1, read on the forward strand.
TCAACTGGATCATCCAGCTGCATAGTACCAACATCCACACTGCTAAAGTGTACTTGAGCTGTGCCCAGAGGGACAGATTTACACAGTTTGCTTCAGATACAGTTTTATTTATCTAACAGATGCACTAGCCAAGAAGCAGTTTGGTTGTCATGTATATTAAAAGCTAGCAATTAATTCATGCAGATTGCAAGCACAAAGACAGTGAAGGATACTGATAATGTGTGCTAAATTTGGACCTTAATGCCTCTCATGTCCCTGCAGAGGAAGAAACCAAATAGTAGAATATTACAAGAAGAAAGGACACTTGCATAAAGGGACATTCATTACAAAGACACTGTTACTTGTAGCCAAAAATTATAATTGACAAACTCTTTCGTTATTCTTTCCTCAGGTTTGGTGAAAGCCGTGAACACAGCAGTGGATCTGATCGTGGCACACTTCGGCACCAGTCGAGACCCAGATGTAAAGGTAAAGGTTTTTGGTGGATCAGATTGATGACTACTAATGACTGATTGATTGACTGCTAATACACTATTCTTCTCAAGGTAAATGAGGTTGGCTGATTAAAGGTCAGACAGCAAGATTTAGAGGCTATACTAGCCTTTGCACAACAATATATTAATACCACTTCAGTGTTGTAATAAAACCTTTCAGATGGTAAGTTACATCAGATGGTAAGTTACATCAGATGGTAAGTTACATCAGATGGCGGCGTCCATTTTCTCGCATCACCATTTGTCTTTGTATTGTCTGGTTCAATTCATGCAACAGCAGCGATTAAGTTAGTGTATAAAATGTTCATTCAGCCTTCATCTTTAAAAGTATTTTGAGTTTTCCTAGGTGTGTATTGCATATGCATTCAAGCATATGCAATGTCAGTCACATCATGTTAAGGACTCATATGTCCTTAAGATTATTTGAGGTATTTTACTTTACAGTTATTTTATTAATTATACTGCACATAAGCCATGGACCCACCACCACAAACATTTTGAAATGTATTTGGTCCCTGGTCCCTTGACTTTCACTTTCTTCACTGGCTTCAGTCAGGAAACTGAATTTCTGGCACATAATGTGTTTATTTACACAGAGCTGATAAGACAGTTAATAAACTGGGCTGCAGATCAGTCTAATCCAGAGTACAAAAGGGCAAGCAAATACAGACTTATCATCAGTGATTGATTTAAAACTTGTGCACACATACTATATTTACTTTTCTTTATTATGACTATATGCTCAAAGGCAGGAAAAAAAAGACCCATTTTGCCTCACAATTCCCTGATTTGTTTCACTTTCATTTCCTTTATCCCCTAATGTTTCTCTGCAACCCTGCCAGGCTAAGCTGGGGAACAGCTGGGTGAGTCCCAACGTGGGTCACCTCATCCTGAAGTACCTTTGCCCGGCTCTGCATGAGGTGCTGCAGGACGGCCTGAAGGCCTACGTACTGGACCTGATCATCGGACAGCGGCGTTGTCAGCCCTGGAGCCTGGTGGAGGCCTCCACACAGCTGGGTGAGAACATCACACTGAGGGCCAGTTAAAATGGCTGCACATCAAAACGTTAGTGAGGCAGTGAGGGGTGCCAGTATCATGCTTAATACATGTTTAAATAACATCACAATCTGCAAAATCCACAGTAGACTTTTCATAACACACTGTCTTCAAAAATGAGCCACAACATGGTGTTTGGTGGTAATTTATATGTAGTAATGTTTCCCATCATTGTATTACATGTAAAAGAGTTTCCTGGTCAGGAAAGGTAACATATTTTTAAAAATGCTAGCTGTATCATATGGGGCGGCTGTGGCTAAGTGGTAGAGAGGTCGCCTGCCAATCGGAAGGTTTGTGGTTCGATCCCTGCAGTTCCATGCCGAAGTGTCCTTGGGCAAGACACTGAACCCCGAGTTGCCCCCGATGCTGCACCATCGGAGTGTAAATGTGTGTGAATGTTTATCTGATGAGCAGGTGGCACCTTGTACGGCAGCCTCGGCCACGGTGAATGTACTATGTTAAAGTGCTTTGAGTAGTCGTTAAGACTAGAAAAGCGCTATATAAAAACAGTCCATTTACATATTGGAGAAAAATAGTTCAAATGAAGTTTCTGCAGATGGATATCTGGGGCCATACCATATGAGGTAATAGGATAGAGAACAGTTAGATGCTTATGGGTAACATATAACATAGTGAAGATGTGTTGTATGCTTGTCTCTGTCAGGGCCGTCTACACGTGTACTTCACAGCCTGTTCTCAAAGGTGAGCCAGTACTCTGAGCTCACAAGCCACAGCATGAGACTCAACGCCTTCATCTTTGGCCTACTCAAGTGAGTTATTTTTACTGTCATTGTCATCCACATATTCTTTCCAGTGATGATTCTCATCCTGGGGTCAGGATCTTTAAAGCAGTTATAATCAATAGTTTTTTAAACCAAAAACTAAGCTAAAAGAGATTAAATATTAGACTTGCAGATCTACTCCCAGTGGAAAAAATAATTATGTCAGATTCTTATAGTAACTCGTTGCAAAATGAAAAATCTAACCTGCATGTAGGTGTAAGTGTCTGCTAAGGTTTCCTGTTAAACTAAATGCTTTGTTACATACTATAACTGACTCATATTGTGTGTTTTAAAAGGCATCTTGGTTCAGTCATGTTAGCTTATTATATTTTGAGAGACTTTATTCTACCAGATCAATTTCAAACCATGTCATTGCTGAATGATGGAGTCAGTTGTGAGTGTAATAATGCCTAACGTTCTCCTGTAGGAGAGTGATGGTGCATTTATGCTGCTGCAATTAAAATAATAATAATTTGCTTTTCCTTATATTTCAGCCTAAAATCTTTGGAATTCTGGTTCAATCACCTCTACACACATGAAGGTAAGACTCTGTTGTTAACTTTTGTACCATTTATCTAGCTGTAGATACCCAGGTAGTTATTTGATGTCCACAGTCTTGCTTCTTCTAAATCTTGTTCCTGTTTTGTTTCACTTTCCTCAGATATTATAGCAGCCCATTACAACCCGTGGGGTTTCCTCCCCCTGTCACAGGGGCCGTGCCAGCCGCTCTTTGAGGAGCTCCTCCTCCTGCTGCAGCCACTGTCGCTCCTCCCGTTTGACCTGGACCTGCTGTTTGAACCACATCTTCTCCAAAAGGGCCAGGAGCATCTCCGTCGCAAGGAGCAGCTGTGCTCTGCCGGCCAGAGTGTCGACCAATCAACTCGTTCCACCTTCCAGCTCATGAGAGGATGGAGCACCACTGTAAGCGAGATGGTCAGAGACTCAAGTGCAGAGGCGAAGAAAGAGAGGGCGGGGCTGAGACGAGAGGGAACATGGCCGAGGATTGAAGGGGTCGGATCGAGACGAGAGGGAGCAGGAGCGAAACCAAGGTTAAGGAGTGAGGGGGCAACAACTGACAGCATGACAGCCAGGTCTGTTAGCAGACCAGACCAGATGGAAGTAGGGTTTGCCAATCTCTGGAAGGAGAGGGGGATGAGTGGACAGAGAATGAAAGGCGTAGGACAAGAGAGCCAAGGAGAAGGTGAGGACGGACAGGAAAAGGACAGGAGTAGAGAAAAAGGGAAGGATATGGCGGAGGAGGGCCGTCAGCGGCAAGAGAGACAGGCGGGTTGGTGGTACCAGCTCATGCAGTCCTCCCAGGTTTACATCGACCAATCCACAGAGGGGTCAAAGTTTGTTAAGACTGAGAAAAGGAAGAAGTCGTCAGAAAGAAGACAGAACCAGCTACCTCCCACCAGAGAAGGAGTGGTGGAGGGAGCCGAGTCAAGCCAAGAAGGGGAGGGGTATAGAAACAGGAAAAGCAGCAATAGCTCTAGCGGGGAGTCAGCTGGATCCAGAGGAAGGCCTTCATGGATGGGCAGCCCGCCAGACTCCGTTCTCAACCAGGAGAAAGAGACAAAACCTATGGAGGCTACAGGGACTGGAGCTCAAGCTGCAGCCCCAGAGGAGAGCCCCACACAGGGACAGAGTCTGCGATGGGGCAGGCTCTTTGGTTCTAGTGTTGGTTCTCCTTCGAGGGTGGAGGCAGCTGATCAGAAAGCAAAAGCTCAAAAGACCAGGTAAGTTTTAAGGATAAGTCCCATGATATTCGTTATTTTTCTTATTGTCGACAAATCTCATCAAAAAAACAAAACCAACAATGAATTAATTTACTAACATTGTGTGTGAATCAAAGCCTGATATATCGTATTCCACTGTGCCATAAAGCTCCATTGTTGTCCAAAACTATTAAAAATACACTGTTGCACTGGGAGACATGTCCCTTTATTACCATGAACACACACACTTTTGATTTAATCTTACTGGCGTTGTTTTGGTTCCGTAAATAGTTACTAGCGCAGTTTAATCTACAATTGAAAATAGTCCCCAATAAATGCACTATTTTCACTTGTAAGAGTAATGTTTGCTAACACCTCCAGTGCCCAGCTGTTTAAGGAACTGAGCCTCATTTTAAATGAAATATTGGGCTTGGGTTTGCATCTTTTCGTGGGATTTGTTGCCAATAAGAGAAATATGATAACATCAGCCTCATCTTATAAATTTACAAAATCAACCAAAATCTACTTAAGTTATCGGTGCAGTTCATTTCAAATTTTTCCACACTGTGTTTTTCTTTCTCAGGCCACCATCAGGTTGGCTTTCTCTGGATAGCTCTGTTCTTGACTTTGTAGCTCTGACTATTGGAGCGGGGAGTGGGAAGAAGGCAGAGCCTCCAGCCACACCCACTCAGACCCAAACCACACCTCCACCAACCTCAAGCCAACCAACTGAAGCCAGACAACAGTCTCCATGGTAAGCAGATACTAAAACTTTAGTAAGGTTATTCTTAACATCAATTCATCCAATGTTTATACTTCAATAGAGAGCTATAAGAATTGTAAACAAAACTACTTTTCAAGAACCAACTAACTCACTGTTCGTTTATTTAATAAAAAGGCTCCTAAAATTCTGAGACTTTGTAAATTTTAAAAGAGCACAAATCATGTATAAGGTCAAACACAAAACACTACCTAAAAGTATCCACCGTTTTTCTATGATTCGATAAAAAAAGTCAAAATTCATTGTATTTCTGTTAAGAAGGTGAATTTCTGGAATAGTGTGTAGCACACTTTGTAATTGAATGGGCAATCGTAAAAATATATGATCAGAATGGCATGTTGACTTTAGTATAAAAAATAGATAGTATAAAATGGTGTTACTTTTGACGTCAAATTGATTATTTTGGGATTAATGGATGAATCATTTGGTCTTCAAAATGTCAGAAAATAGTGAAAAATATCCACCACAATTTTTCTAAATCCCCAGGGGATGTCTTCAGACGTTGTTTGTTTTGTCAGACCAACAGACCAACAGTCCAACGAAAGATATTCAGATTTCTATGACATTATACGAAGAAAAGCAGAAAAATCCTCAGAATGGAGAAGCTGCAACAAGGGAATGTTTGCTTCAAAAAATGACTAAAACCATCAAATTAGTTGCCTGTAATTGTCTGTCCAATTACTAAAAGTTTTTTTTTTTCCCATGTCTTCTGTCATTCTACAGTGAAGTCCGAGCTTTGTGCCACCACATAGCCACCGAACCAGGCCAGCTGAGCTTCAACAAGGGTGATATCCTGCTGGTCCTGAGCAAGGCTGATCCAGACTGGCTGCTGTGCTCCCTGGGCTCCACCCAGGGCTTGGTTCCCATCATCTACGTTACCCTCAATAGCATGGAGGACAGCCGAAATACCACTGGACTATGAGCTAATGCTGCCCCAAAAGAAATTAATGCAAGATGAAGGCAAACCGCTTTGGAGACGGAGGGTATCCCTTGCCACACAACTACTGAAACAAAAACCTGTTTTTGAGATAACTGTACATTGGGGATGGGAAAAAAAAACATTGTAAATTTGAAGATAATGAAGATGATGTACAGACACATGCAAATGGAAGCATGCAGGCTCAAACACAAACTTAACATCTACTTCAACTGTACATCCAGACAAGTATGCATGCATACATTCAAAAACCAAAAGACCAGACAGGAAACCCAAAGACACTCCCAACACACGCATCTCTCTCTGCGTGAAGCTCTGCTACTAGTTTAACTATGTGACTGTCCAGTCTCTATATCATCCATCTCTACTAGCGACAAAAAAGGAGGGGCTACTTAAAGTTGGTAAACTTCATAATATGATAATAATATAACATGCCAAGCTGCACTTTGCTGTACTGTCTATACCTTCACCTAGCTGTTCCACACTCTAGACACAGTGCTCAGACGAACGCCGGGGGGCTGTTTGATGTCCTGTTGCTTACTTGGTGCCGATTTGATCTTTTTGTGTAGAAACCAGTGAATCCTTGCTTTGTTGGTTAGATTTAATGTGGTTGATGTAAAAGCGAAAACAAAAAAAAATGTTTTGATCCACTTGGGCTCCAGTTTTTCAGGATTTAGCATATAAATATTAGGACAGTAGAAAACCACAAGAGTTTGTTTAGATGGCTGTTCAACCCAAGAGAAAAGAAGGCAAAAAGGACGAGTTTAAATCTGTTTCCATTCTCCGTCTATCTTATTTGATCACTGCTTGTCAAAGCCTAGTATATGGAGACAAAGGGATGGATCGACTGACAAGCAAGTTGCCTTTTTTATCTTCAATTTCTTTTCTCACATTACCCGCCACAGCTGGCATGAATCAATGGCTGACATTGTTTAAGTGCATGCAACCTTACAAAAATGTGGTCCTTTTTCCTACAATCCTGTTTCACCTGCGTTCCGGCTGCATCCTGCATCTCAGTCCCCCCCCCCCCAATCTCTCATCAAAGGACACTTCACGGATTCTGAAGAGGACATATTCAAGCGAGCGGCTGCAGTCTGAGCTGTACACATGCATTTGATCTAATGCTACATTCTGTAAATGCATAATATGACTTACACATGTGGTGAGTTCTATTTATTTATGTATTTAGTTCAATTAGCAGAGGGAAGCATCTAAATGGACCGTTGCCGAAAAAACAGGGAAGGATGTCCAATGAAAGCAAAGCATAGCTGAGGAGATGTATGGAGGCCTTTTTTTGTGTGTTGGGGATCCAGCCTGGAACATGCTAATTAGTTATATGCATTTAGAGAGTAAATTATCTTATTTATGCCTTAAAGCGCTTGAGGAAACCAAGGGAGAATTGCCCTGTTGGACACTTCAAGGCTAGTGACCTAATATTTTCCCGACATTATATTTTGTATATATGCTGTGACGTGTCAAACTTGACGTTTCCCCAGATTTATGTCTACAGAGATTCTTGTTGACTTCAAAGAAAAGTATAGAGATGTTACAGAGGTGATATTTTTTGATGTTTAAAGGGAAACCCCAACACATTTTGTGACGGGGGGCTCTGTGGGCATTTCTGTGTTAGTATGTGCAGTACATGCTACCTTTCGATGCCCAGATGTAATGTGGCCTTAGGATCAAAATGATTTGACGAAGAACTCAAATTACGGCTAAATACAGAATACCTGGATAGATGTTGAGTGTATACAGATGCACAATCCAAATATTTCACATTATAAAATGGTTAAATCACTGTACATTTATTAAATAAATGAATGCTTGTGTAGTTTTTGAAAAACGTACATAGGATATAATTTTACCGTTTCAATTTTCTTTTTCTTTGCATTGTTGTACAGTTTTTACAGCATTTAATTTCAGCATTCACTGAACTGTAAATATATTTAAATCCTTTAATTATTAATTTCCACCATAGAGCTACATGTACGAATGTTATTACTGATTTAATAATGCATTTCATGATAAATACAGGAAGCAAGTATAAGCTTTAGTTTCAGTGCTAACAACCATAATGAAAGTTGGCCTCGGTAGTGGAAGGTGGGACGAGTGGTATCATTTTGGGTCCTCCAGGTAGGCAGCAGTTTGCTGTTCATTGACATCCTGTTCAGAGTTCACATGGGGCAGACAAAAACAAACATAGTAGTGATAAAACCAGAGACATGGAGGCGCAGGGGCAAGAGGCAAAGACCGATTCTCTTTTCATTTGGCATTTCATTAGCTGAAATGTGTTTTCAAATGCTACACAGAGAGAAAGAAAGAAGCCGCGAGGCCTCATTTCCTACTCTCTTGTCAGTTTGTATCTGCTTTCTCTCTCCCTGGCTGCCTCCTCGGCCTGTAAATACCTTCAGCATCAGTGACACTGCTCTTCTCTCTGTGTCCAGGCTATATGACGTGTACGTATGAAATTATCAAACTACTATGGATGTTAAATAACAAAGTGCTCATGTGATCACAGACTTAAATGGCTCCTGTGTCTTTTTTTTTTTCCTGTTCACTGTTAAAATGTTTCTCCATCCAAAATGAAACAAAGCACCTGTATGAATGAAAGAAAACATTATACTACATTATGTCTACTGGTGAGGATGCACTTCAGCCACCGGGTGGTGCTGATGTTTTAATGAAATGAGCTGGATCAGATGTGAGTTCACTGAATTTAAAATCTTCAGGCTCTCTTTTGCTCTGTGCCAACTTACAGCAGTGCAGGCACACAATGTTAGAAGTACTGTATATTCTTTCTCCTTCATGTAGCCTACTGCCTTTCCGCTTGATAGCGTTAAACAGTCTGTATCCACTCCTGTGAAACTCAGGTCTGAATTGCACAGGATCATGTTAACTTAACATTAGACGCAACATTATGGGTTATGGTAACCAAAAGGTTAATTAATAAAATACATGTTGCATTGTGTGTTTGAAGCAATGTTTAAACCCTTTATTTTAGCTCTAATAATGGTTTCAAACTTCCCAAAGATACAAAGCAGTCTGCTGAGTTTTGATTAAATAGGTATAAAATTATGCACAAACACGGAGAATATGTGCAATTGGTGTTATGCTGTGGCCACAAGCAAATTGAGGTATTTTGGGCTTGAATATTTCACTAAATGTTAGCATCATATTGCCTGCATTAGCAGGATCACCATTTATATAAAATGCAATACGGCATATATAATAGTTAATTTATTGTGGGGAAAATGGTTCTTTCTAACTTAAAAGACACATTCTAAAGGAACTCAGGGCTCCAGAGGTTACGTTTAAGGTATCATCTGTTCGTTGACAAAAGGCTCTTATGAAAGCCAAGATGGTAATTTAATGCCAGCTCAGTCTAAGTTATGAACATTTGGCTGCTGTCAGGTAAGTCTACCTGTTGTGTGGGCAGGTAACCAACTATCATCTCCCCTCCTTAACTTTTAAAGGTGCAGTAGGTAAGCCTTATAAAACTTATAAACTTTCTGTCATATTTGCTGAAACTGACCCTATGTTTGAGTAGAACTACATGAAGCAGGTCATTTAAAAAACATCTGGCTCCTCTGGCACCACCTACAGCCTGTAGTGTGATTTGCAAAAATCCACAGCTCCCTGTTCAGATGCACCAATCAGGACGTGGGGGGTCTAACTGCGTGTCAATCACTGCTTAGGCACACGCAGTTCATAGCGTCCTCCCCTCCCCCTTCCCCGCGCACAAGCTGTAGATAGGTTTCCTCCCCTTCCCCCCTCTTCACACGCGCTCTATCTTGCTCAGCTCTCCCTTCTGGAGGGAGGGACTTAGGAGACCATTTTGGGCTTTAGTGGAAAGGGGGGAGGGACTGAAAAGACCTAAGTCCTAAGTCCTCCAACTGTTCTGCGAATTTCGTTGGAGTCACAGATCATCACTATTCATGCATTCAAAGGAACAAGGAACTACATGGATTCTTCCGAACAGTGAAGACACATTTTTGCTGGAAATCCATAAGGCAGGTTGCATCATTCGTAATCTCGCTTTGCCAGACCTTCCTCCCTCATCGCTGTGGAGGAGGGTCTGACTAGTCTTCGCAGCGTTCCGCAATGGGAGAAAAAGTCGTGCAACAGAAAACTTAGATTGGACAGATAGTCTAGCTCAGAGATCTTCAATAGGGGGTGTGGGACCCCTAGTGCTTAAGGAGTCACTGTGCCTTCCAGATGGATGTTTAACATTAAAACTTGATTTCATCCATACTGCCCAGTTTAAAGTTATTGTGGAGGATTTTCTTTTTACGGGTGGATCATCAAGACTATTGGTCCTCCTAGTTGTCACTCATTCTGGCGCTATGTTTACGTAAGGCCGTCGTACGTGCTCGTCCCTAGGGTAGTTTTCGCTTTCTGCGCATGAATACTTTCAGGTGTATATGTGTGGTGAGCTACGAGTGTCTACGAAAGGTATGACAAGAAGAGAAAGGCCTCTGAAGAAAGAAACAAGACTGGAGTGTTTTTGGGAGAATGTTTCACACGCTGGCGTGCGCTAAAAGCACAGGTTGGGCTCTCCACTGATGCCTCAGTCGCGAAGTTTCTACTCGACAGGTAAAGTTTGGCGTGCTATTTGGAGAAATCCATTTAAAATCACTGCTAGTGAAAGTTGATGTAAGCTATGATTAGCGATGCTAGCCCTGGCACAAGTCACGCACTGCACAGACACGGTAAACATCTCAATTTGTGAAAAAGTGCAAATCTTCTTTTGGAAAGTAGGCTTGTATGAACCATGCCGACAGCAACTTGTAAACAGTGCACTCTCGTGCACACGTTTAATAGGCGTTACGTCTCGGGAGCAGGTAGAGTGTTGCGCGTGTGCATTTTTTCAAAAAGTGGAGAGGGCAGATCTTTTCTAAAATTCGGGAAAATCCTCCATTATACCTTTAATATGCAACTCAATTGTATACAATATATTTAGTAGGGGGTCCCTTAGAGACTTAGGAGACCATTTTGGGCTTTAGCGGAAAGGGGGAAGGGACTGAGAAGTTATAAAAAAATTTGGCTAAGTCCTGGATCTTCACAATCCTACCTACAGAACCTTTAAGGAACTGCAAAAACACTAATTTTAAGCTTGATAGAAATGCATTTTTTATATTATCCAGTTGGTTGTGTACAATGTTATTGGTCTAAGATGTAGAACTTTCACAATAGGAGATCATATAATCCTTCAATATACATTATATAGCCAATAATATATGGCCGCTCCTGTCCATATCCAGTTTGGGTAAGAACCTTTCCTGTTTAAATAGTGCAAAAAGCCAGGTCCATAAAGACATGGTTTTCTCAGTTTGGTGCAGAAGAACTTGACTTGACCTCAACCCCATCCAACACCTTTGGGATGAACTGAAAGACCGACTGTGAGCCAGGTCTAATCAGCAGACCCAAATGGAATCTGCTGATTTAAAAAAAAAAGAATGTTTAATAGTTTTCAGAAGTGATCCAGAATGAAAATTAAAATCTGCCGAAGATTCTGTGGAATTCTGCGTCCATAGATTCCGTGTGGCCCTGCTTATCAGCCAATACCAGTGTTGGACCTCACTAACGCTCTTGAATGGGAGCAAATCCCTGCCGAAGCCAGAAGAGGGAAGGATGTTGTAGCAGCCTATGGTTTTTGGAAAAACATGTTCAACTATCACTTATGGTTCTAATGTCTTCATGTGTCCACATACTTTTGGCCATGTAGTGTATCTGAAAATGTTCGTGTTTTACCACAAATGTTTACTTTGCAAAAACATGCATCATATTGCTGATAATATTTCTATGAATTCCTCTTGCAGAAACACGTCCAGAGGTAGGCTAAACAATCTGCCTTATCTAACACACTGTTCTACGAATTTCGTTTGAGTCACAGATCATCACTATTCATGCATTCAAAGGAACAAGGAACTACATGGATTCTTCTGAACAGTGAAGACACATTTTTGCTGGAAATCCATAAGGCGGGTTGCATCAGTCACTGTGCCTTCCAGATGGATGTTTAACATTAAAACTTGATTTCATCTATTCTGCCCAGTTTAATGTGCAACTCAGTTGTATACAATATATTTAGTAGGGGGTCCCTACTCGGTGTGTCTTTCAGTTTAGGGGTCCCTGGCCTAAAAGATGTTGAAGACCCCTGGTCTAGCTAGCTGTTTGGATTTACCCTGCAGAAATCTGAGGAACAGTTAACCATAGTCCTCATAAATCGACCAGAGTTCAAAATTCCAACACAAACCAAACGGAAGGTACCGGACATCCGGCTGGCAGCAGAGCAATCCCGGGAGTTGAACGTTGTGAATATAGACTACATCATTCATAGGGGTATGCCACATCAGTTTGTATTCTAAGTAAGCCAAGGAGGATTTTGCAATGTGGGGATAGTACTGTACTAAGGCAATGTTTAGAATAGTTCTACTATCATCTTGCCATCAAAGAGGTGATAAACAGACAGTCCTTTATTCCTTTACCTTCATATGAACTCCCTCACCTCAGTATCCTGGTGATTTCCATTCGACAGCTTCCTCTAATTTCCTGGCACTTCTTTTTGTGGATTTATCTTGTGCACTTGAAATTTGAATAAACAAAGATTTTAGACATTCATTTAGGCACATAAACTGTAGACAAGTGACTCTGCCAAACACCCCAAAATGTGACATGTAATACTTTAAAAGCATTAAAAGGTGAATGAGTGACTGCCTTTTACCGTCTCAGATTAAAGATTTGGTATTAGGTCTGTAACAGTGGGAACCTCGAGGTCATGGTAATCAATCATCTAGAAAAAAAACATTATTTTCTTTAACTAACACTGTTGACTTGAACAAGGCATTCAACCCACATTTGCCTTCCCGATGGCACTTCTTCCAAATATAATGTGCATTCTCTAAATTAATCTTACAATCCGAGTATTATTGCCCTTTTTTGTGTGTTATGTATACAAAACTTCAACAGAGACACCCACTTAACGTCTCATGAGCTTAAGTTTGTAAAGGTTTTCAGTTACTATGAAAGGAGAGTTGTGCAAGCTCACAAAAGATACCAACACAGCAGCTTTTCAAAAGCTCAGACAAACTGGATCTTCCGGATCTTTTATAACAATAATTTCATTTGTAGGCCTATTTGTAGGCCATTTATTTATTTGTGATAGAAAATAGCAAGGATCCCAAGTCAAAACACTGCATAAAATTGTACTGTAAACTAGATTATTTCAAAAGTTAGACATTACTGTAAAACAAAAAAACTCTAATGGTTATTGGGAGTTCCTCAAAGATTCCAGATAAGGGGGCCAAGTTGTATGGAAGCCCATTTCTGCCAGTAAAAGAACGGAATAAAAATTTACTTTAAAATTTAAGACTAAAAACTTAGTCTTGTGATGAAAAGCGTGATTTATACTTCTGCGTAAAACCGGTAGGTACGAGGAGACACGGACCTATGCCGGATCCAGTGTTGGGAAGGATACTTTCAAAACGTATTTCGTTACAGAATACAGAATACATGCCCACAAATGTAATTTGTAACGTATTCCGTTACGTTACTCAATCTGAGTAACGTATTCTGAATACTTGGATTACTTCAGGATTACTTCCATTGAATTGCGTTTTATAAGTGTATGAATGCAGCTATCACATCCAGCTTACTAAACAGGCCTATAATGGTGTGTTCTTTTTATTCCAACTAGCTGAATGTGTACCTGAACAAGCAGATAGATTATTGTATTGGTAGTCCCGAACTGCATACTACAAAAATCTAACCGCAGTCTTGCTACCACGAGCTAATTTTAGCTAACGTTAGCTAGGCATGTCAAACGGGGCTAGTCAGTCTTTAAACGGCTCTGGAGCTAGTAAATCAGCACGTAGGAGAATGAAATAGCAAGGTGACCAGTAAAACTACAGCAGACGACTACCCTTGGCTAATTAAAAAAGCTTACTTTAAGATGCTTCTTCAGGTTGGAGGTGGAGTAATTTGGACGCTGAAAGGAGGTTGGTTGCTGGCAAGCACAGGTTGCACTGCACAGTTATATTTCATTCTCCCTGTTCGTTCTTTAATGTGAAATGCTGTTTGAATTTCCAAGATAGAAACTTATTCCTGCCTTGGCTCTGTCGTGCCGGTTCCGACACAATTGTGACTGATCACGCAATTAGCTATTTTTTTCGATTTCATATCGGGGCTTCTGGAAAATGCATAGAGTTGCCTTAATTTAGTCAGAGTGAATAAACTCGTGAAACAGAGAAGTATCGTCATGTAATCCATTGATTTCAACAATGTAACTGTATTCTAAATACCAACGATTTAAATTGTAACTGTAACGGAATACAGTTACTCATAATTTGTATTCTGAATACGTAACGCCGTTACATGTATTCCGTTACTCCCCAACACTGGCCGGATCCTACGCCATAGCCTGACGTGCACCTCTCGAAAACACGTCGCAGTGACGCACGTCGTGTCTAGGCAGCATTGCATTTCCCCCCGACTCATTTCCTGGTTCTCCCTCTCCTTAAACAACATGGAATCAAGGAGAGGGTTAACTTCTCCTGCTACAGATTCCCAACAGTGGTCAGAAAGCACAGGGGAGACACTTTGTTTCTCTCACTAGGCCTCTAGAGTCGCAACTCGCTCCGAAGATAATCACCGCCACTCTCTCACTTCTCCCTCGCTCTACCACACACTCCCCACACACACACACAAAAACACACACACACACATGCCGGCTCAACACACACGCCAACGCACAAGAATAATCAGGCCACTTACGTAGGCTACGGCGAAAGCTCTGCGTGGATCCTCCGCAGAACCATAAATCACGCTAAAGTCATTATAATGAGAAATGATCTTGAAATAATGACTTAGTATCGCAAAAATAATAAGGAACTTTCTCAAAATATAATAAATCATTATTTTGAAATGCTAAGTCATGTCAAGAAATGTTGTCATCTTTTTTTCATCACATTAGTGGAAATGGGCTTCCATAAATATCCACCCTGGGCTCCCCTAATAAAACCAGAGTAAACAGCCATGTTAGCGAGTCCTATGCTGACGTCTGCATGCTTACATGCTCATAATGCATACTTAATGCTGATGCAGGTAATGTTTACCATGTTCACTATGTTAGTTTAGCGTGTTAGCATGCTTACATCTGCTAATTAGCACTGAACACAAGGGTTTGGTCATAAACCGAAGTATTGGACAAACCATTTCCATTCGTCGAGCCGTGCCACATCAGCTCACTCCCACATCCAGACGCTCCCTCCTACGCTGCAATAACCCCTTTCCCTCCAGACCTTCTCCCGCCTACCTTCTCATCTGTTTCCACTTTCCTAATCAGCCGGCCCTTTCCCACTCACTCTTTGCCATGTGCTTTGTACCTTTGCTTCCAAGCCACCATAAACCTGAACTTTACCCTGAGTCCGACCCTGTACCTCTACCTGCCTGTGTATACTGTACCTTCATTGTCGCAAAATAATCATTGAATTGCATGATTGCATCGTCTGCATTTGGGTCCTATCCCTGTTGCCTCTCACTCACCCACTTTTTTTAAACAATGTTTTTATTAATTTTTCAATACATTTACAAAACTTCCTTCTAATTCTCTCCCTAGTAGCGCGAAACGAAGCGAACAACGAAAGCTGACAATTTTGTCTGGACAGACGAGGAAGTGGAGTTATTGCTCCAAACAACCTTAGATTACAAAGGCACAAAGGCACAACAGGGCGTGGACTGGGAGTCCTGCCAGTCAAAATATATAGACATGTGGACCGAATTTCTTCAGCAGTATCTTGTACCTGGAGGGACGTCACATCCACACGAGAAAGACGCTATCTGTAAAAGTCAGATATCATCCAAGCTGAAAGCCATCCGGACCAAGTATAGGCAGGCTGTGGATACCCAACGACGGATTGGCCATGGGCGAGTAATCACTCTATATTTTGATTTATGTAACAAAATATGGGGTGCCACCGTGAGCAGATCGGAGCAGACTTTTGCGGTTTTACACTTTAGACGGGAATGCGATGGTGGAGCGTTTTTAAGATTTCCACTCTGGAGTGTGGTTTCACTTTTTAGCGTTTTTTTAAGCCCCAAAAACGCCGTCGCCGTCTAAACGAAAGGCACATCTGATAAAATATTTTGTCGTTTTCACCCGCGAGCGTTGTTGTGTAAACAGGGCCTCAATTATATATAAAGGCAATAAGGACAGCACTCCAGTTTCATGCTCATTCACGCAAGACGCCCGGAACATCTGTGCGGCATTTAGAAGTATTAATTGGAGTGCTGTCCTAATTGCCTTTTCATATTATGGCTCATGTACACAAAACACATGCATGATTAAAAAAAAAAAAAATCTACAGTTTATGTCATTCAACCTTCAATCCACACATATGTATGTTTGTACTCTATCATGACAAATTATTGAAACTTTGTCCAATAAACATCATGCTTTAGTTTCAGCGTAAACCAAACCTAACCTAAAAGTGAAACCCAAAAATGTGCAGTGCTGTGGTGGGATTCAAAACAAAGCAAAAAGCAAAACATGAATGATAGACATAGATAGACATGCGCAGGGTTTGAAAAAAACATGGCTTTATTTTGAAAAAGGACAACAATCAAATAAATTCATACAACAAACAAACTAGCCCTGCCTGAGTAATTCAGTTGTTCAGAGTTAGTTTAGTTAGCTACACACTCTTACATCTTTCACATTTTGTACTCTTATATTTCTTCCAGAAATCCTGGGTCTTCCAAAACAGAAATATCATTAAAAAAATATATATATATAAAAATCCTTCAAAATATTTTATATTCATTGTGGCTCGAACATAATTTTATAAAATATAATGGTAAAAAACAGAAAGCGCTCTGTAGTCCTAGGAATCACCATGATTATTTGTTCATTTATTGGTTTGATCCACCCCTTCTCCCCGCTGACTTGCAGTGGTTCACTCCGGCTCTGTTGTTGCTGCTGAAGGGCTCACGTGTCGCTCTCCCTTCACTCATGCTTCACTCCATTGCAGTGTTTGCCCTGTAAACACACAAATATTTAGAAACAAATTTTATTTGTTGTTTATTTTATTGATATGTGCTGTCATATACCCCCCTCTTGGTTACCGGTGGTGATGGGGGGGTTATGTTCTGGTTGTTGAAATAGTTAGCATTTTGCGAAAGAAACAACACCGGTGGCGCTGCTCTGCTGCGACCCGGTCCGTGCTACTGTTACATTTTTACGTTACTCGTGTCTTATTTGTTTAAGACATTGATTGCTATTCACTGTTTGTAATGTACAAACAATAAAGTGTATCGTATTGTTTTGTATCTTGTATACTATGTGATGTCACTGATTTGAGTATTAAAAAAATAAAAATTGCAACTCAAAAAAAAAGAAAAGAAACGTAAGCCAATAATCTCATCGGTACTTTAAACTGAAGTGCCGGCACCAAAGTGATGATGAGTGATACAAGACACTATGGCTATGGGTGCTTTACATCCTGATGACTCAAAGCCAGTGGGAGCGGTTTGCGGTTTCACTGTTTTCAATGGCCTGTTACACACTTAATGAGGCTTGAAACAGACTGAAGTAAATGGATTTAGGAATAGTTCAACATGTTGGAAAATACTTGTCAACATTATCATATTAGATTTAGATTGTCACATTGATAATTTTACAGGTGAAGAAATCTATTGTTTTTGATTGAAATCTGAGATTACCATTGAGTTTAATACAACTGCCTGATCCATTAAACGAAGCTAAGAACACCAAATCCCCAAGGTCAGAAAGAGAATGTGATAACTTGCAGCGTGTCCCATCTACTGATTGAAAAACATCATCCACTTTGGACAACCTAAACTTACATCATGGCCTCAATAGAGCAGCCATGTCCGCTCATCTGTCGACGGTAGTCTACAACTACAGATTTTTCAATTGCTTTGTCGCGGACACTCAGGCAGCAGTCCATGGGTATCTGCGCCAATGTCACTGAAAGACACAGAAGATCAGGTCAGTTAACAACCACCTTTTGATGCCCAGAGAGAGTTTCATACTCAAACGGTGAAATCACTGTGTTTATACATTTCAGTTGCAGTTCAACTGAAGCCATAACTTGATTCACTTACAGGATTTTACTTAAAAAACATCAAATTAAACACAGGGAAAACTAAATAAAGTGCAAAATAAGCCACCAACAAACACTTGAGTGCAAATCTGCTGCAAAACTCACATGCACAAGTTCTTTTGTTTATGAGGTTATTATGCTGTTCTGGATGTGTGTTGGTGAATGATGGGGTGTGGCAGGCTTGTACTTTCTAGCCCTTTAAACATTTGAGCGGTGAGGTTTTATAGCAGGAACACAATACTGGCTAAAACTTCCAAAGGTGTCTCAGGTGACATAGGATTTATTTGGAGCGGCTCGCGTGAAACTTGAGACCGAGATCTCCCAAGATCTACAGAGAGTTTTCTTCATGTGTTCCTTTTGAAAATAC
This sequence comes from Perca fluviatilis, assembly GCF_010015445.1. NCBI lineage: Eukaryota > Metazoa > Chordata > Actinopteri > Perciformes > Percidae > Perca > Perca fluviatilis. Next base: position 32,911,512 of record NC_053117.1, read on the forward strand.
ATTATTTTTTTAGTATTTCAAAATAGTTTGATAAATCTTTTTAAAGCAACTGGAAATGTAACTTGTGCACTCTTGCAATGAAGTATAAAAAGGATTTCTAGCTCTTTGAATGTTGACATGATAAAAACTCTAGTGAAAAAAAACATATCAGCTATAGTACAGTACGATAAAAGTACAATAAAATAAAATAAACAGGAGCTAAACTCTTGAAAGTGGAGTCGACTCCCGGGAGGAAAATCATGGAGGAAATCGGATGTAACTACTACTACTACAGGATGTAGTCATGTCCTCTCTGAGTGACAACGTGCAGGACACACACACAAACACACACACACACACACACACACACACACACACACACACACACACACACACACACACACACACACACACACACACACACACACTTCACACCTAAACACTCCCACACACAATGCTGTGTCATCTTTGTTGCAACAAAAGTTGCCTCATTGACTTGACCTGACTGGGATTTCCAGCAGTTAATTGTTAACTCTCACCTATGAATATAAAGCGGGGGAGCGGGGGAAAACCAGCGTCACGCCCTCACCACACGCCTTACTTGTTTTTCTTTGCTCCTTCACACTGATAACTCATATTCAGACATAACAAAATGATTTAAAGATATTTTTAATTTCCCTGTTGTTAATGCTGCACAGATTTCAGTATTAAACAGGATAATTTACTTTACTCGACAGTTATTGTATCTAATATTTAATTTATATCATATCTTATACATTATACTTTATCTTTATTTACTCTATAATGCCGTTCTGTTTTTTCATATTGTAATTCCACGACTGCTACGGCTACTTGTATGTCCTTTGTCATGGTATTTTAATATCTGGATTAAGACTCTAATGATAGAGGTGTCATATGCCGTACAGACAACAAACTATAAAGCTCTCTCAGACATAATTGTTATATTTTATACTGGAGAAATAAGAAGAAGAACTCAAAGAAATTGATGAGAGTAAGTTTTAAGGTGAGGTGAATTTCACAGACTTTACAAACAGCTTATCTCTAAATGCAAACTCGGAAAGATGAATTTTCAAGTCGAGTGAAGGACCGCAGATGGGTATTTAAACCTCAAATGTAGCCTCACTGAGGAATTTCCTCTTTTTTTCCTGCCCACTTTGTAAACCACTGCTTCCTTTTGGAGCGGTTCCAAGTGGATTTTAAGAGACAAATGACATCCTTTTTGTCTTTTTCAGTTAAAAATAAGATTGGTTTGGAAATGACTTATTTCACAAGATGAAAGATAAAGGCATTACTGTTGCAGTTTGATGATGATCCAGGGAGGATCCCTGGTAAGGAAACTCACCTGTGCAGCAGCAGCAGGTGATGAAGAGGATGCAGAAGAAGAGCTTGGCGTCACCCCACGGAGCCATAACTGGTTGCTGAGCTGGCAAGGTCGTCTCTTCGTCTCTCTGGAGGCTGATTGGCTGAGCCTGTTCTTCCTTTCGGGCACCTGCAGTTGCAAATGAGGTGAGGTGACTGCCTCTGTCTGGTTTGGCTGCTCTTTTATGCTGTGAGCAGTGTCCACTCAGTTTCACTTTTCATTTTGCCGGCCCCACCTCCTCCTCCTCTGGCCCCCCGGTCATTCCACTCAGAAGTCACCATGGACTGAGAAGCTCAAAGAATTTTAAAACCCACTTCTTAACCCCCCCCCCCCCTCCCAACAGGAATAAAAAACAAAAACAAACACTTGTTGTATATATTAATAACAGATTATATTTCAATTCCCAGCACTCCTTTGACCTTCTTATTCTAAGGTAACAGGAACAGTTTGTCAGGCCACCTCACAGTCACTGGAACACTTCTCTAATCTCTGAACAAATACCAGCAGTTAGTGATTTAACCCTGACACCACTGCTCAACTGATTTACACTGATGCATACTTTATTTTAAGCTGCGAAACGAAAACATAATCATAATTTTGGCTCAGACTCTATTATTAAAATGTATACATTGTATTGCATAAAAGCCTTGAAAATATAAAATGATTTTGTTTTTATGTGCCACATGGGAGGTTTTTGGCATATTTTTGTCTTCTACTGTAAATATTTTTGAAGAATGTGGAATGTGTCCAGTGTGGGAAGGAACAAGTGTTCACTGCTGTTTTATGGAAGTCATATGGAAAAGATATCACAATCCATGTATACACTGAAAAAAAGCAGAGCTATTAAAACAACCACGTATAGTGGACTTTAACTCATTTCAGTAGGAAATACTCTCATTGATCAAAATAAAGGATTCCGTTTGTTTTCCTGCGTACTGAACTAAACAATACTGTTCTGTGACTCAGTTGTCAAGAAAACCTGCTTCTTCTTTCAGCAGCAAATGCAATTGACCTCCCCATAGTTTAATGTTGTTGGTATTCTATTAGATATTACACACAGTAAGCTAAATGATAAGACAAAATGGAATGTGGTGATGCTCGTAAGTAATCTGCACACGTGTGTCTCCAAATGTCCAGGTCAACAGAAAGTTAACACATTTACTATAAAGTCAGACGTTTGCAGATAGAGGTTTCCAAAAACCACGAACAATGGAGTCAAGTCTCTTACTGATAACATGAAGACAAAACAGCTCAGAAGACAGTGAAGTCGAGACAATGTTTTTCCGGACTCAAAGTTCGAGTTTGAGTTCCCATAAGTTGATTTAGCTGCTGGCCGTTGTGAAACTAAATACTGTAACATTTCCCACCTTGTTTCAAGAGCAGTCTATGAAGTATAGTATGTGACCATAACATCCCCTGTTTTGCTTCACGTTTCCTGTCCCCTCTACTGTCAAGAAAACTAAAACCAAATATATAATCTTAAATATTATAAAGGAAAAAAACAAATTCTTGTGAATCCCATATCGCTCCTTAAGGAACGCCTTCAGAGAAGCAAATGAACCCCGATGATCCCTGTAAAGAATCGGGACCTGTGCTGTAATTTTTGTATTTGTTTTTTTTACATATTCCAAATTCATCTAATTAAAAATAATGTTTTGCCAAAAGTGTTTAGCAAGAAACGTCATTGCTGCCTGGATGTTAAAGGTCCAGTGTGTAATGTGTTTAGTTGTTCATTATCTATATCTGTGTTGCCCGTTCACAAACTTGTCCTTTTTTCATGAATATTTACCACCACCATCAATTCCAAGTATTCCTTTTGGCTTGACATTTTACATTTGCATTTGCATGAACTGGGGTAGACGCTCCATGTTCATACGCCATCTTGAAATACGTTAGCCAGTAAGGGACATACAGGACATACCGCTCCGCCTTTCGCATTTTCGCTGTCACATGATAAACTCACAGGTGCTGCTAATGCTGCTAATGGGTATCGTAACCCGGCAAGTTTGAAGAAGGAAACATGGAGGACCACACATATTCAAAATCCACATTTCAGGAACAGGAGTCTTCTTCTTCACCCAGAAAAAGAAAAAAGGAGATTGAAAAGAGCAAGAGACCGGCTTTTTGAAGCGTGAAGGCTACCATAGCTGTAATATGTACTTTGAACTGTGTGGCGCGAGAGAGTTGATTGCGATATATGATCTCAACGCTAGATGGGAGAAATTCCCACACATTGGACCTTTAAGTAGTAATGTTTTCTGTGTAAAAAGCATGATATTTTTATACTGCACGGAAGTCAAGGGAGGCCGTTGGTGGACATTGGGTGTACAAAGCGCAGGACGTTGACAGCGGAGACAGCTTTATGCATCCTGAGTCTTGTGTATGGTGAATTTATTGAATTGAATTTTATACTTTTATATTGATCCCCAGTGGGGAAATTACAATTTACAATTTAGGTTTAGACAACAAAAGCAATTGGTTAAGGTTCGGGAAAGTTTGTGGTTTAGATTAAATGTTAATAAAGTAAAGCAAGTGGCTGTTCTTTAAAAGAAAGTGAAGATTTCTTCAGCAGCATGTTGCTGCTCCCATAAAGAAAAATAATCTCAGTTCTTATATAATTAAATAAAAAATTTATAAAATTAAAAATATTTTTTTTCTTGGATTAACAACATACTTTATGTTCATGATATATATATATATATTACAATTTACCAGCAATTTTCATTTCCTCAAAAAAGTTTCTCATCATTATAAGTTAATTTGTCACTTTCATGTTGTTATAAAGATAAGACACTGCACCCTTGGCAGAAAACATAACAGAAACTCGTTAAGAGAAAGATTATCACACAAATGCCGGTATGATCACATTACATTAGATTAGATTACATATTAATCTGGTTAATCTTTACCCTCTGTTAGCAAACACAGCAAACACATCCAAACCCAAAGTAAGAACAAACACTTGTGTTATTACACAATTTTCCTTTATTACGTTATTTCCATGTGAAAGATGAGTGAAACCACTCGGATAAAACATTGCTTCCAGTGAAGACAATATCACCACATTTATCTGTAAAAAGCAACTTTCTCTTCCCACTTAGTGAGGAAGTTGACAACTGTGGTGTTTTTGTGTTGACATAAAAGTAACCATTGTTCCATATGTATGCTGTCAAATTAACTTCTATATTTGTTCAGTCACACACTGTAAGTGCCAATGGAGCATTTACAGAGAAACTTTCATTTTCTTGTAAATCACTAGTTGGATGTTTGCCATCTGTCTGCTCAGTTTACTCTCAGGGACTTTCCCTGCTGAAGCAGATTACGGGAAAATGAAAAAAGTTGATGGCCGTAAGTGTTTGCCTACAGATGATACTCCAGCCAGCAGTACTTGTCGAGTGTTTCAGGAGTTAGCCTGTCATTACATTCCCACATCCTAGTCTGACAAGAAAAGACATGTTTTACCTTCCCTAAGGTGTCTTTGAATACTGTAATGGAATCTTTTTGTCTATAATAATCGCTGTGCTAACATACCAAATGTGCAGTCTTGTGAACATCGAGGTCAAAGAAGTTCAATGGTCGTGCAGCTTAATTAAATACATCTATTTTCAATCCTGTTTTTTTGATTGAAATACACGCAAAATTAAAGCAATAGTGCGTAGTTTCAGTTGCCCCCATGAGGAAGTCAAAGTAATGACAACAACACTGTCGGCGCGTCCACATGATACAAGCCTTCCGTGATCGCACACCATTTGGCAATGGCTTGAATGTAACGGACGTTCATTAATATCAAAAGGTTACGCACTAAAGCTTTAAATTTAAATAAATTTAAACCTACAAAAGATTCATCTGCCACTTGATGCAGTGCAACAAGTAGTAAACACAACACTGAGACATCATCACCTCATACAGTGGATGTGGTTGACAAGATAGCAAAGAGTTGCTTAATTACACATCCAGCATCAACAACAACAACATTGTATTTCTGGTCAGCTGGCAAATGTAAGCTCCTTCCAACCAGCTGCAACATTCAAATGTTGCTTAATGACATGAAATAAATATATTATGCAATAACACTGAAAGGAATCATACACAATCTGCAGCAAATCTATTCCAGGTAAATAAAGTAATGTAAATAGATACTCAGGGAGTTAGGTCACCACAGGCCAGCCAGAAATAAGACACAACCTAGTCCCACATACATTGTGGGGAAACTCCACAGGATGCTCTTGTCCATTGGGAGCATTGTTCTTTGGCCTTGGTGACAGTGTGTGGCTCTGTGCTCTGTCCAGTCATAAAAAGGTCAAAATGTCAAATGAAGTTGGAAGGATTTCCTGTTCCCTATTTTCAATAACAGCTTATTCTCATAATTTTTAATACTAGCGGTTACTCATCACTCACAATATTCAGAAATAAGTAAACAACCCTAAATTGTCATGAATCCCGGCTGTAACACTTGTATGTGCGTGATCTTTATCTGTAGTATGCTTGTTGTTTTCTGTGTGTGTGTGTGTGTGTGTGTGTGTGTGTGTGTGTGTGTGTGTGTGTGTGTGTGTGTGTGTGTGTGTGTGTGTGTGGAGTCCAGTGAGGTGCATATTTTGGAGGCAGGCTGCAGCTTTGATTCCAGCATGGAGGAGTCTTTCTACACCAAGGTAGTTAAATACCAACCACTCCTAAACACCATCTCAGAGCTGGGCTATAGGTGCACACTACTAGTTTTCATATTAGGTAGCCTAGGAAACACACACAGGCTGGTAGTAAGAGGGCTGCAACAACTTGGGATGGCCAAAAAGAGGGCTAAACGGCTTGCAAAATACTGTGCCATATCTGCTATTATTGGCAGCCGCCACGTATGGCGGAGACGCTGCTACTTATACCCTTAAGAACTGAGTATTGTGCTACTTATACCCTTAAGAACTGAGTATTGTGCTACTTATACTCTTAAGAAGTGAGTTTTGTGCTTGTTAAGTGATATTGTGAAGATCTGCTGCGTGTCATTGGTCCATGATTTTCGGGTGGTTCGAAAGACCCCCCTCCCCCCTCACTGCCAAAGGCTTTTTTGTTGTTGTAATAAACAAGTGTCTTTTAAATAACGCTGGCCAATAATTCAAATCCCCCCCAAATAAAAATGATCTAGACCAAACCGAAGCCCCTCTATTGCACCCCTTCTGTGAATGTGTTAACTGGCACGTGACATTATGCACTCATAGCAAAATCTGTGAGGCCAAGTACATCAATATGAAGTATTTGAACCTCATAATTAAATACTAAATGAGGGAAAACTGGAAAAAGGTCCACTTTTTGAAAAGACAAAGAAATGAAGTATAAATACATTCATGTATACCTATATTCCCATATTGGGAGTTGAACCCCAGGCCACCTGGGTGAAAACTAGGAATCCTAACCACTAGACCATATGGGACCATGAACATGCTCCCAGTCAGTCTCTCTGTTTGTCCTCTTCAGCCACGCTCTCTAATCTCCAGACCCTTTCATTGCCATCTTCCATCCATTCGCCAGTGCTCTCGGAATTTCCCTCCTTACACCTGACTATGCCCCACCCACCTGTTCACTTGCATCTCATTCATCAGCCTCTCACTCCATATTTGTCATGCTGCTTTCTTTCCATTTGATTTTGCTCAGGAGCTTCTGTTACCGTGCCTTTTACCTGGACTTGTCCCTGCCTGTCTGCCTATCTGTACCTGCCAGTAAGCCTTCAATAAATCACAGAACCGATCCTGTCGGACTGCCTTCATCTGCATTTGGGTCCTATCCCTGTTACTTATTCACAGCACTGTGACAAAGATTAAATATGTATAACTGTGTGTACTATTTTGGATATTAAAACTAAGAACATGAGCAACATAGTGCTGCTGAAAAAGTGCATGCATCTATTTAAAGGGTCGTAAAATCTGAAAGATTTAACATTTGTTTTATATTTTTATATTTGTTAGAGAAACTCTGCAGCGGATGCAGTCATGTGTTTCAGTTTAAATGAAAGGCGGCAACTAGAGATTATAAAAAATAACACTTTATTTTAGAATCACTCAACATAATAACATAGATTTGACAAACAAATGATCTCAACATTTTGTACAAATATCACAAAAACAGCAAACTGTATATACACTGAAATTTTAGAACATGATCATAAAAGATAACATAGATTGTCAAACATTTAGTGAAGAATTTCACAAGCACCTTACAGTCTTACTTAACAATAAAAAAAGGATGTCACTGTCACTGTTAGTTCACAGCTTTACCCTTTGGGCAAGTCAAGGCAAATCTATTTCTATAGCACATTTTACTCACAGGATAAAAAAAGGGAACGTGAAGAGCCACAAATGAGAAGAAACACATACTAGCTAGATTTTCTCACACAGTTTATTTTCTACAGCACAGTGTGACTATTCTGAGACTCTGAACAGGAATGGAAGTGATTCTGATTCTGAGTCTGTAGCTCTCAGTTTAGAGTCGGGCCCCCCTTGTTCTCCAGCTATCTTTTCCCAGAGTCCTCTCCTCTTTATACCTGCAGAAAGAAAGTGCAGAGATAAGCCAGTGCAATGTTGAACCATTAAAGTGAAGCTCTTTGAGCAATGATTTCCACAGTATACTGTAAGAAAAATGAAAAAGGTGTAAGAAACCTTTTAGGTGTAGGCCTACAGGCACACAATCTCTGTTTTTCAACCTCAGCAAAAAACAACAAACATAATTTACCTGATTTTACTGAGCTCTTTTATGATCCAGATGTTTAATGTGACTTCTCACCCACGCTTTATCACGGGGGTGGGAGACGCACAGTATCCTTCCAACCTTTGTAATGAACCTGTAAAAGCAGATGAGAGACAAGAGAAGTGAGATCAGACTGCAGACTACAGAACTGGAAAATAAGTTTAGTTTTTTTTTCAAAAGGCTCAAGGTTGTAACGAAAATAAGAGAAACCAGCTACTGTGCTCATTCAGCAAAGGATCTGAAAAAAAGAACTTATCTTTGCCTAGATATATGTAAATATTTTTCCAGTATTTTACTTACGCAGTAGCGCTGATTTCACATCCGTTTCCACCTTCCTGGATGGCGTAGCTTTGGATGATTGTGAGCGGCAACGGCTTCTCAGCAACCTTCAGACAGCAGTCCACCACAATCTCAGCTGCAGGAAGATGGAGAAACAAATTCATCAGAGAGATTAGATGAGTCAGAAAATGTACAACTAAAACATCCCATGCACCTGCACCGAAAGCATTCTGAAATATGAATGGTTCACTTCTAATGCAAATCTTACCTGATGCAAGCCCAACACAGATGACGCCCAGCAAGAGGAGAACTGCAACTCGAGAAGCCATGTCTCTGTTTCTTCGTAGCTCTTAGTTAAGGTTGGCTGCTTCAGTCTCTTCAGGAGTGTGAAGGCGTTGCTCTGAGGAGGAGAGCTGCAGGTGCATTTATACAGCTTTGTAGAGAAAGTGAAAGTGTGATCGGTGCTCATTGACTGGAAATGGGGAACAAGTTGGCACCAGACTTATGCGTGCCTGGTCAACTGTCTCTTCACTCCTCTGTGTTTTCTTTCATGCCAAAATGTTACTGCTTATCTTTTCAGATGCTTCCCAGAGGTGGATCTTTATCAGGGCATTCATGTTTCATGAGAAATACCTTTCACACTTCATACAATCCATACATGCATTAGAATGAGATCCGTCCATTCATATGCACACAACATAAATCAGTAAATTCTGTGTTTGTTATGTTCTATCGAGCAAATTGCTTGCTTGGATTCAAACATTTCCACTTTCAGTGAAAATAAATATAAGATAATACATGGGCACAATAAGTATGTAGTATGGAATTGGGACACAACACTTGATAAAGTTAGAAAAACTGTAAAATTGTCCTTGTGAAATGCTGCAGCAGAATTACATTTGAAGTTGAAGCACTTCTTGAGTCTTGTTTGACTGTAATACATTTCTGTGCATTGAACTCTTCTGGCAACAGCAGGAAAAAGAGCATAGTTCAAGCAGAGCTTGATTCACTGCTTCCTCCGTGCTCCACCACCAGCGGTTCATATCAGCTGCTTGGTGATGAGTAACATCCAGTCATATTCATACAGATGTAGAGTGCTGCCATTATTATGGTGTTTGGTGTTTTAAGCCCCCAACGTCGTCTTCCAGGCAGCGCTGCATGGAAGGCACTAGGGTTAGGGTTAAGGTTAGCGTTTGGTGCCTTGAAGTCGACGGTCGCAGCGCTGCCTAGGGTTAGGCAAGGGTTAGGGTTAGGTTTGGGTTAAAACGCGCTAGGTTAGGCAAGGGTTAGGGTTAAGGGTTAGGTGCCTTGAAGTCGACGGTCACAGCGCTGCCTTGAAGTCGAGGGTAGGGGCTTAAAACACCATCGAGCCATTATTACATGACACTTTTGACCGTTACTCTGCTGACGTTCTCGTGTCCAGTTTTTGGTTTGGATTTACTTTATTGTCATTGCACAAAGTACAGCTACTGGGACAACACAATCGGTATAAATAAACAGATGTATAACTATGTTCCCATACGGCGAGTTGAATCCAGGCCACCCGGGTGAAAACTAGAAATTGAGGTGTATTGTCATCCTATTTTATCTGATCATTCTATAATTTGTATTTAGGCCATATCTGAACTATCTATATGCAGCTAGGAGTGATGAACTTTACTCTACTTTTGGGGGATACTTCTATAGGAAAAGGGCCACAGGACACATCTGGCATGCATTATCAATGGGCCCCCAGGATGTTGAGATAGAGCCAGTTGGCATGAAGCCATTGGTCAGTTATCGAACCCACCCTAAGTTATGAAGAATAGATATACGATGTGTTAACAGCAGAACCTCAGAGTGACCATCAGAGATTTGGGAAACGGTCCTCTCCAAGCTCTGCAGGGCTTGTACATGATGCTGATTTCTTCAATGTAAATAAACCTTTATAATCAAGAAACAGTGTCGGCAGATTCCTCTCTACACAGCAACGCACCATTGATAAAATAAACAACAAAATCCTAACCACTAGACCATATGGGACCTCTTGTGTAATGCATTTTAAAAGACTCTCAGTCTGCCTCTCCATCCCTCCTCTCTAGCTACATCCCTATTCCCCAGAAGCCTTCATTGCCATTTTTCATCCATCCAACAGGTGCCCTCTGACTTTTCCTCCTTTCATCTGTCTGCCCCACCCATCTACACACCTGCTCTCACTTTCCTCATCAGCCCTGCAGTTCAACCCAGTTCCATTCATTTCTTGCCGGATTAGTGGTTATGCTGCTTTCTTGCCATGTGCTTTTTTTTCTTTGGGGCTTCTGTTACTCTGCCCCTTTACCTGGATCAGTACCTGCCTGCTTACCTGGACATTCCTTCCTATCCACCAGTAAGCCTATAATCTTTCAATAAACTATTTCCAATATTAGAATTAAAAATGTGAATAACATAGTGCTGCTGACAAAGTGTATGCATCTATTTTTAAAAGGTTGAACATTTAGAGAGATTCATGTGTTTTATATATTCATATTTGCTAGAGAAACTCTGTGCAGTGGATGCAGTCATGTGTTTCAGTTTAAATGAAAGGTGGCAACTAGAGGTTACAAAAATATCACTTTATTTTAGAATAACTCAACAATAGTTTCAACACACACAAATCATCTCAACATTTTGTACAAATATACAAGAAAATGGCAAACTGTAAACACTCTGAAATTTTACAACATAATCATAAAAGATAAACATAGATTGTCAAACATTTAGTGAAGTATTTCACAAGCACATTAGTCTTATGCTTAAAAAAAACAGAAGGATATCACTGTAAGGCTCTACCCTTTAGGCAAGTCAAGGCAAATCTTTCTATTTCTATAGTACATTTTACCCGCAGGATAATAAAAGGGAAAGAGAAGAGCCACAAATGAGAAGAAACATTTTTTTCAGCATCATAAATAAGAAACATTGATTCCCCAATGATCTTACAGAGCTAGATTTTCTCAGTTTATTTTCTACAGCACAGTGTGACCATTCTGAGACTCTGAACAGGAATGGAAGTGATTCTGATTCTGAGTCTGTAGCTCTCAGTTTAGAGTCGGCCCCCCTTGTTCTTCAGCCATCTTTTCCCAGAGTCCTCTCCTCTTTATACCTGCAGAAAGAAAGTGCAGAGATAAGCCAGTGCAATGTTGAAGCATTGAAGTTAAACTCTTTGTGCAGTGATTTTCACTGTATACTGTAATGAAAATGAAAAGGTGCACAAAGTCATGTAGCTGTACAGGCGTGCAATCTTTGTTTTTAAAGCTCAGCAAAAAAAAAAAATAATTTACCTGATTTTTACTGAGCTCTTTTATGATCCAGATGTTTGATGTGACTTCTCACCCACGCTTTATCACGGGGGTGGGAGACGCACAGTATCCTTCCAACCTTTGTAATGAACCTGTAAAAGCAGATAAGAGACAAGAGAAGTGAGATCAGACCGCAGACTACAGAACTGGAAAATAAGTTTAGTTTTTCTTCATTAGGCTCACAGGTGTATCTTTTCCCAGATATATGTAAATATTTTACAGCTTTTACTTACGCAGTAGCGCTGATTTCACATCCGTTTCCACCTTCCTGGATGGTGTAGCTTTGGATGATTGTGAGCGGCAACGGCTTCTCAGCAACCTTCAGACAGCAGTCCACCACAATCTCAGCTGCAGGAAGATGGAGAAACAAATTCATCAGAGAGAGTAGATGAGTCAGAAAATGTACAACTAAAACATCCCGTGCACCTGCACCGAAAGCATTCTGAAATATGAATGGTTCAATTCTAATGCAAATCTTACCTGATGCAAGCCCAACACAGATGACGCCCAGCAAGAGGAGAACTGCAACTCGAGAAGCCATGTCTCTGTTTCTTCGTAGCTCTTAGTTAAGGTTGGCTGCTTCAGTCTCTTCAGGAGTGTGAAGGCGTTGCTCTGAGGAGGAGAGCTGCAGGTGCATTTATACAGCTTTGTAGAGAAAGTGAAAGTGTGAACGGTGCTCATTGACTGGAAATGGGGAAAAAGTTGGCACCAGACTCGCACGTGCCTCGCCAATTACCTCTTTACTCCTCCTCTCTCTTTTGTTTTGTGCCAACATTTTACTGCTTGTTCTTTAGATGCTTCCCAGAGGTGGATTTTTATCAGGGCAAACGTGTTTCATGAGAAATACCTTCCACTCTACATACAATCCATCCATGCATTACAATGAGATCTGTCCATTTATTAGCACAAGCATAAATCAGCTCAGCAAATACTGTAATTTTTTTATGTTATGCTATGCATTAGCTACCACTATTTTGTGCCAGCATTCAAAATCTTTACACCTCACTATTTTAAAATTCAGTGAATTGCTTGCTTGGATTCTGTATTTCCACTTGTCAGTAAAAATGAATCTTACAGCTGCAGTGACATGTATATAATACACAACACAGTCTCACGGCAGTTCGTGAAATGGTGGCGTAATTTAATCTATTTGATGTGTGTACACGAACATGTTAATCTCGGGGGGTTTTCATGATGGTCAGTACGTTTTTTTTTCCCGTGATGGTCAGCATGTTTTTTTATTATACCAACAATTGCATAGCTGCATACAGTGGGACGGGTTAGGTTTAGGGAAAGAAGAACGGGACGGTTGGGTTTAGTGAAAGAAGAAAGCAACGGTTGGGTTTAGTAAACGTGACACGCGGGACACGATCCCCGGTCTCTTGGGTGAAAGTCCTGTGTTGTTTGACCCATCCACCATCCCAACCATCCTCCCTATGCGGATTTTCGGGCTTTTATACTACTCACTACTGTAGTCGCTCTTAATGCTACGTCATCTTCTCATTGAGAATTGTGCTGTGATCACGAAAGATGCTTCCCATTGAAATACATTAGTTTAAAAAACGTGTTGACCATCACGAAAAAAACGAGATAAACGTTTGTGTACAAAAATCAAGTAGATTAAATTAGGCGACCATTTCACGAACTGCCGTGAGACATGGCACAATTAGTTTGTAGTATAGAATTGGGACACAGCCCTTGATAAAGTTAGAAGAACTTAGCGACAGTTGATAACTATGTCTCAAATGTTAAATTTAGCTTGTGAATGCTGCATGAGAGTTACTAGAAGTTATTTTGAAGTTGAAGCACCTAATGAGCCAAAGTGTGTAATGAGCCGTTTGTGAGTTTAAGTGAAATCATTGAGAGCAAATGAAGTCTCAATTGAACAGTAAGAGATACAAATAATAAAAGTGTGAAAAAAAAGTGGTAGCCCTGGTGATAATCTGCACTTTAGGCTAAGTGTCTGCTCTGCTGCTGTAAGCTGCTGTGTATGAGCTGAAAGCTGTTGAACTGTCAGTCGCAGGTTTGAAAAGTGTCTGCTCTGTGGCTGCTCATCATTTCTGTTATTTGAAAATAAAGGCAAATGTTCATTTAGTATATAAATATTAAAGCTTTAGTGCATAACGTTTTGATATTGATGAACAATATGATCCATATCAAGCCATTGCCAAATTAGTTGCTACAAAGCTAATTAAGACTATCAGCAACAACAGCTCTCTCTGTATTTCACAGTATGGCTGTGTTCAGAAGATTGTCGTCCGGTGACTTTCCCGCACAGATCTCGAGTGAAGATAATGACCTCTTCTGAAGAGTCCATCATGTTTTTTTAAACCTTGTGTTATCTTCCTGTCAACCTTGTTTTTAATGTTTTTAACGCCTTTTTTTCACAGTTTGTTTTTGCTTTTTCCAACGTTTTAAATTGTAAAATTTTTCTTCTACACATTTTCAGCGCTTATTTCTACATCCCATATTTTCTGATATAAAACAAAAATTGAAAACGGGTCAATGTGACCCAAAGTCAACACAAGGGTTAATCCTCCGTGTCCTCCTTGGCTACTAGTAACTGTGTGGAGGAGAGGTGGGGGCTGTGCACGATCACAAAAGGCTTACAGTATATCATGTGGAGTGCCGACAGTTTTGTTGTTTTAGAATTCCTCATGGGGGCGACAGAAACTACGCACTATAGCTTTAAACTTATGAGGCCTGCTAGTGTAGTTTTGAGCTTTAGTGTCTGAGGACTGTACTATAATCTAGAGAGAGGTACATTTAAAGGGATAGTTCAGATATTTTAAAGTGGGGTATGTTGTACGAGGTACAGTGTTGGGTGTAACCATAGACTTATTAACAGTCTATGGACGTGACAGAGGCTGGTAGCAGAGTAATCATGGCAAGCGAGAAGCAGCCAAAGCTTACTTTTGAGAGCTTTTTAAGCTTCGTGGCTTTTTGCTGGACGGCGCTCTGAGCCAGGCAGACACAAAACTGACAACCTCACAGATGGATGCAGTTGTGATGGCCTCATACACACAAGGCAGCCTCTCAGCTGATCTAACAGCTGAGTGGTTCAGAATCGACTCAACATGATGACGTTTTATATAAACTTTTTATTGATTTTGATTTAGAGGGATTTTAACTGTGATTTGTCTGATTTAAAGGCTTATTGTGTACAGAACACATGTTGTGTGGCTGATAGTTATGTTTAGAAGTCCGAGAGACTAAATCTGTTCAGATTACAGATCATCTACAGTGTAAATCAGCAACAGATCGCATGTAGAGCATTCTGACAGCTAATCTGTCATAATAAAAACAACTGGAGACTGTGTAGGAGCTGATATATGGGTCTGATAACATTTTATTAAATCGGAATCGGACCATAGTGTTTCTGTCACTTCCCGTTCAGCCTGAAGGCAGCTGGAAACTGCTAGAAACTGTCTGATTTGACAGCGGATTTTTGTCACCGCCCCCGGCTGCTCCCGCCTGCTCTCGTCCACTTTACAGGCGAGGCGCAGTTCATCTCGAAAGAGCCTATTGACTTGTTTTGTCAATACTCGGGTTGCTTTTGAAGAGAACAATATACAGTAATTGCTTCATTTCTCCGTCATAAAGAGCTGTTTGACAGTAAGGTAAGGCGGTGAAAATAGTGTAAACATAAGGTACATTACTGTGTGTGTGTGTATTTTTTAGGTGGCTAAAATAGGTTTAGCTGCTGCCCCCTGTCCACAGCAGAACATTGATTTGCTTCTGTGTCGTAACTTTTCCAAACTGCCATCTACTGAAGGTACTACACTGACTATGGAGAGGTACCTCATACAACCAAACTATGCCTTTGGCGTGGGAAGCGTTAGGTTGTGTAAATGATATTTGATATGGATCTTCTTTCTTTCTTTGATTTGGGGATTTTTCATGGAATGTGGACGGGCGACACCACTTAGGTTTGTCGGAAGGATGCATGTCTGTGAGAGTTTATGCAGGTGTGGGCACGCATCCAAGTACTAGACAATCTCTAAGTGTGGGAGTTGTTAAGCAACAGGAGACCAACTTCTCCTGCCAGGGGTTTTGCCAAAGTGATGCAACCGTAAACAACGCTGTGAGGCCGTGCATGTGAGGATGAACTCGTTGCACAGGAAGTTGTATCGAACTGTTCCTTTGGCGAACAAAGTGGTGATCCTTTACCACTAATAATAGTAATTTTGTCATGCTGATTAAAATAAAAAACACTTTAATTCCTGGAATTCTCATGACTGTAATGCTGACCTTCTCTACAGCACATGCTTCACATATCCACTTTTACAGTATATAACAGTATGGGTTTAAGTATCCATTCTGTTCAGGAGGAAGCCACAGTCAAAAGAAAAGAAGAAATGGCAATACAGAGGAATTACTCATAAACAAGTCGGTTTCATGGCTTCTTTCACACATGACTTGAACAATAGAGTTGTTCCATAGTTGAGGAGCCCCCCCACCACCACCACCACCACCACCACGACTGGGGGTTTCTATTGTACAAACTGCTGAGAGATTAACTTGCACATCCTGAAAAATGACAATCAAGCTATAATTACAAAAATGCTCTGACTGGAAGAAGCACTTTTGGCTGTATCTTGGCATGAAATGTTGGCACCATCACTACCCACCTCCATAGACATTTAGAGATTACATTACAACACTGAATTATTACCAGATATGAAGAAGATCTTTGAAACATTACTTCTAAAATACGTGTTTGCATGACAGCATTAAGTGCTTATTTAAAAACATCCATTTATATTTCTGTCATCTAGATACTCAGACCAATTTAAATAAAGACATAGCTGCAGGGTTTGAGGCCTGCCATTAATCCAGCAGTCAGATGCTGTCCTGAACAGACCGTTATGTCAACAAACCACATGATGTTGTGTAATTGTAGATGGAGTGTAGCGATGTGAAACTGGATGTTTCAGAGCGAAACTAAGTGAACGCTGGGGTCGGAGCTTTATGATGAGCAAAAAGTTCCTTTTTACTGGTCACCTGTTTTGGTTTTTGACTCTGTTACTGATAAAAACAGTTATTTCTTTTGTAGAATGAAGGAAATACATTTGCAATTATCCTCATTCCCTCAGAAATCTAGAAACAAGTGGATTTGTTGTGTTTCCAGCAAATATGCATGAACCGATATCCAGGCAACAAATCCCGAATGAATTCAGGTCAGGATTTGCCTTGTCTTTATTCCCTACACCTCTCCATTTGTATATCACATCACACCACCATCTACCCTTTCCTGTGGCCCTAGCAACAATGATGAGTAAATATCTGACCTGTTAGCTGAGATATTGAACCTGAGATCAAAATCTAAATCTGTGTGAGGAATAAAAAAAACAAAGATTGTCAAATATCTGCATAAGTCACCCAAAATAGCCTTCCGTGTTCCAACCCAGTTTCTACACTGCACTTCTGAGATCACCCCTTAATTAAAACTCTAGCAGCACCACGGCGTTCTTGATCCTGGATTTTAGTTTCACTTGGAGGCGGTGCCGTTTGTCTGTCCAGTCACTGGCAAAATTCTTTCCAACTGAACACACTTACTGTGCACTAAAGAATTTCTCCCAAGAATAGGAGAATCCTGTGTTCATTCACCCCATGCACATTAGCCATTGTGACTTGATTCATGTTAACATTGAAAAGAAGGGGACATTTTAACATATTCAACAACAGTGGCCTCTGTCTAAACACAAGCATGTATTCACACTATTCTTCTTTATGGCCTTACCCATGAATTCATTTAATACTGACACCCTGAGGACAACCACCCCCGCTGCTGGCGCAGTCACACCATGAATAAAATTCTCACACTAAGGGAAAGGCAGGAATGGGGAGTGTAATCAAGTCTGGGGAACCATGTGATTTTCAGGAAACGAGAACAGCATTCATACCAGGGGTAAGATTCACTTTTAATTTTTTGAAAGATCATTTTTTTGGGGGCATTTTCGGCCTTTATTATTGACAGGACATCTGAAGACATGGAAAGGGAGAGAGAGGGGGCAAAGGGCCGCAGGTCGAACCCGCGCCCGCTGCATCGAGGAGCAAACCTCCACACATGGGCGCACGCTCTACCGACCGAGCTATCCGGGCGCCCAGGTAAGATTCACTTTTAGTGGCTATGAAATAGATTCGGAATCTTGGTCTTTATGAGGTCATAAGGAGCAAGGTTACCTCCCCTTTCTCTGCTTTGCCCGCCCAGAGAATTTGGCCCACCCATGAGAGAGAGAGAGAGAGAGAGAGAGAGAGAGACATCATGGCTTGCAAACGAGCAAAGTGGCAGTTGGTCAAGGCCACACCCCCACCCTCCACCTTGCCCCCCCTCCACCTCTCTCCTCCTCAATAGCATTTAAAGCTACAGACAGAAATGGCACATACCAAGGGCGCTGACACACCAGGCCGATTATCGGCCGTGGGACAGTCTGGCGAGGTCAGTGACTCAAATCTGTTCGGTGTGTCCCGTGCCGTCGTCCGCCTGGGGGGCTGTTGGCGTTCATTGTGGCCGACCTGACGTGTCCGGTCGGCGGCAGGGCAGTCGGGACTCACCCGGAAATGACGAGCGGGATGAGGTGACTAGAGTCTCTCAAAATCTGACGAAAATCTTTTAAACTGACCTTTTTTGATCTGAAATGAAGACCGATTCAGCAACACCATGGCCTATTTCTCGCTTAAAATGTTTTCAGAAACATGTTTCAGTGAACTATTTTAGTACAATATGAGATTGTATTCTGAACGGCCGCCATGACAGTCTGGCT
Organism: Perca fluviatilis; assembly: GCF_010015445.1. NCBI lineage: Eukaryota > Metazoa > Chordata > Actinopteri > Perciformes > Percidae > Perca > Perca fluviatilis. The sequence goes on from NC_053117.1 coordinate 32,929,961, forward strand.
TTGAATTTCCGGAGAAAACAAACCCATGTGACGCGTTCGTCCAATCAGCTGCTGGTTTTCATTTCTTGGGCAACATTACAGATTAGCGCCGCCTACTGCTATAGAGATGTATTACATCTCGTCTCCTCTCGTCTTTTTGGTCTGTTCTGTGGCACTTTTTTGGACCTCGGGGACGCGACTGATCATATCGACGGGGTTTTCTGTCAACGGTCAGCCGTCGGCTAAATGTGTCTACACCTTTAGGAAAGCTCGTTGTGGGACTGGCTCTAGTGGCTGTAATTCTGCACCAAGGCTGAATTTTGGGAAAGCGACTTCAGATAAAAGCATCCAAAAAGCAGCATGTCATAGGACCTTTAAGTTTAACAAAGTCTAAGAGACTAAGAGACACACACAATTTTCTATCTGTGTATGCAATACTTAAGTTAAAAGCTGCAAGTTACGAGCATTAAACTGGACCGTTTTTATGCCGGAGCTGACTAGCTAATCAGCACGTTGCCCACTGACCATCCAATCAGAGGGAGTCAAACACTGCGGTCAAGTGAGCTGTCGGTTGCGATAACCCGGTCAAGCCAGCCGCCACTTGGATTCCGATGCTTGTAGAGATGCTTTGCCCCTCCCCCTCCGGCTGACCACTGTGACACCTTATTTCATAAGATTTTATGTACGATAGCTAATGACGAGACACAAATGATTTTCATATCCTGTTTGAATTTTGCCATGAATTACACGTTTGTCAATTTAAAAGATAATTTTGCAAATCAAGAAAGTCAGTTTGTCATAATACTGTTAAAGTATAAGACTGTAAAAATACATAATTAGAAAGGCTACACACCCAAAGACTGCGTGACATCATAACTTCTTTATTTTAGACTGTCGACATACATATTATCAAAAAAAGACCATCAGAATCAATCGATGCAGATAAAGCATTGAGAAAACAAAACAAAAAGCAGTGCCAGTTAGCAGCACACTGATTTGGGGTTTAGTAACAGGATAGACTGATCTATAAAAGAACTCTTCAGCCTGTTCCATTTAAATGGAGGGACTCTAAATCGCCTATCGGAGGGCAGAGGTTGGTATTCTCTGTACAAACAGGCAAGAGGTGCTTCACATGTCGCTTAAGTTGCCTCCTCGACTCCTCCACTTGCCTCCCTTCCTCGCGCCTTAGTCCCTCCCACCGAGGAGGCACGGGAGAGATGCGAGGATATCATAGGAGGAGAGAGGAACTGAGGAAATGTGTTTTAGAGGGATGAGACGTCCTTTCCTCTGAAGCGTCACATAAATACGTCAGCTGATTGGGCGGAGTTAGCAAATCCTTTAGCTGCACGGCTTCCGGGAAGGCTGCTCTCGTGTATCTTCGCTCATGGCTCCTCGATGCTCGCTCCTCGGGGCAGAAATAAGAGCTTTGAGACGGCCTTCACCGAGGAGGGACAGAACAACTTCCGGTTCAGCCGAGGACCGAGGAGTCGAGGAGTTATCAAATAAGCGACATGAGAAGCACCTAAGGAGTCAGCTGAGATGCTTTTAACAAGTGAGCATGCTTGTGTTTTTAGTTTGTTTAAAAAAGAGTATGCAACTACAGAGCCCCAGACATAACCTCCAAAAACAAATTGTGGCCATGAAATGCTAATTTGTGCCCACTAAAAACTACTTTATGTGCTACATTAAGATGTTGCATTAAAGAGTCTGACTGCTGCTGGAATGAAGGATCTGCGGTAGCGCTCCTTCTTGCTACAGATGAACATTTAAAATCCTGGGGCCTCATTTATCAACACTGCATAGAAAATGTTCTAAATTCTGTCTTACGAATGTTAGTATGTGCTTAAGTACAAAAAAATCTGTATTTATTAAACGTGCGCAAGCCAATCATACGCACATCAGTAAGTAATGACTCAACCAACAAATATTGTTTGGTTCACTCAGTGCAGGAGGAATTACAAACAAAAGAAAAAATGCTGCATGGGAGAAGGTCACAAATACCACATCACAAATCCAGCAATACATTTTTGAGGAAGCAGTACCTACTTAGAAGCCACTCTGTGCACTCCCCAAGCAGATCAGCGCAGTCTTTGAGCACATTGTTTGCCAAGTCTTCCCATAAGCCATTGCACTATATTTCAAACATTTCTCACAGCTTTTATAGGATTTGAAAGGGGCAACTTGTCTGTTTAAAAATAGACAAATGATTAATTGAGGTTTTTCTAATAAAAGGAAACACAGGACATATGTGGATGTTGATTACGTAGTGCATACTCTTAAATGCTTTTTATTTGTAGTATCGCTATTCTACCACTAGATTCTGTTCGTAAGCATGGCCAGAGCTGTGATTTAGTGATAGACCGATTTAATCGGCTGGCCGATATTTGCGTTTTTACGTGTATCGGCATCCGCCGATACGCGGCTATTGCGTTCGCCGATAGTTTTTTCCCCAGCATTATTTACAGACAGGCGTCCACAGGCAGCTCTGTGTTACTGGAGACGCTGCACCCATCCATATGACGCACACTGCACACATAATTTGGGTCATATGAATGTAAGATGATTGCAGAAGTGACACTGATCTGTGTTTTTGTTTATTATTTTTAAAGAAATGGCAGAGCAGATTCCGAAAACAAATCCAGTGTGGCAGGGTTTACATTTTTATGATGTAAATTGAGGGAGCAAAAGCAGTATCGGCTCAAGAAAATCGGCAGCCGTATCGGTCATCGGCTAAGGCTGATGAAAAAAAATCGGTATCGGCATCTGCACTAAAAAATCCATATCGGTCGATCCCTACTGTGCTTATATTTACACACATTCCTAAGTGTAAGTACAAGTTGGTAAATTCCACACTTTGCGTGGCAATGTTCTTACGCATTACATACGCACACATCTGTGCGTACGCACGGTTGATAAATTAGGGCCCCATGAATTCCTGTTAGACGCCGTCGCTGACTATCCCTGTAACAATTGAACCACAATTAAGCACCATATACTAGGTTTCAACCTAGAAATGTCATTTGAGAAAATCCTTCTGCACAAGTGCTGCAATTATGTGACACCTCAGTCGTGTGAGTTCAAATAGAAAACTGTGTGTGTCTGTATGTCCTCTTACGTGCCTTTGCAATAGTGCGGGTTCTCACCGGTGTGGGTTCTTCTAATGTGCACATTCAATTTATCGCTACGTCTGAAATTTTCCCCGCATGTTTTACAAGAATACGGCTTTTCACCTGTGTGGATTCTAATGTGTTTTGTCAAGACACTATTACATGTGAAACCTTTCCCACATGTCATACAAATATGCGGCTTCTCGCCTGTGTGGGTTGTGGTATGATACTTCAGCGATGACGGCCGATTGAAATCCTTCCCACAGGTTTTGCAAGCATAAGGCCTCTCACCCGTGTGGATTCTCGTATGCCGTATCAATGCTGAATTGTCACTGAATCGTTTCCCGCAGGTCTTGCAAAGGTACGGCTTCTCACCTGTGTGGGTTCTCGTGTGGACTTTCAAGTCACCGTTACATTTGAAACTTTTCCCACACGTTCTACAGGTATACGGCTTCTCACCTGTGTGGATTCTCATGTGGACCTTCAAGACACCATTCAGTTTGAAACTTTTCCCACATGTTTTGCAAGTAAACGGCCTCTCACCCGTGTGGATTCTCATATGCCTAATCAATACGGAATTGTCACAGAATATTTTCCCGCAGGTATTGCAAAGGTACGGCTTCTCCCCTGTGTGGGTTCTGGTGTGGACTTTAAAGTCACTATAATATTTGAAACATTTCCCACAGGTTTTACAAGTATACAGCTTCTCACCTGTGTGGATACTCTTGTGGAGTTTCAAGTGACTACTACATGTGAAACCTTTCCCGCATGTTTTGCAAGTATACGGCTTTTCACCTGTGTGGATTCTCATGTGGATTGTCAAGTGACCAACATTTCTGAAAGCTCTCCCGCATGTTTTGCAAGTATACGACTTCTCGCCTGTGTGGATTCTCATGTGGACTTTCAATGCTGAAGTGGCTCTGAATCTTTTCCCGCAGGTCTTGCAAAGGTACGGCTTCTCACCTGTGTGGGTTCTCATGTGGACATTCAATTCATAGCGAGTTCCGAAATCTTTCCCACATGTTTTGCAAGTATAGGGCTTCTCACCTGTGTGGGTTCTCATGTGTCTCTGCAATCGTGAATGATACTTAAACTCTTTTCCACATACATCACATTTAGAAGATGTTTTACCCGTGTGAGTATTACGGTGACTCTCTGACAAGTTAGGGTTGTTCACATTGTTACTGTGACCTCTGCTTCTGTGAGGTCTCTTGTTTGGTTCTGGCTCTGCAAGTCTAGTTGATCCTGAGTCTTCTCCTCCTCTCTGATCTTGGCTCTCAGCTTCATTATAGTTGTGAGAGAGGAGCTGGTGGTCACTGTTTGTTTCTGATACCACAGAGCTTTTAACCCAAATGTAGTTTAGAGGATTTCCCTCCACTGCAATCTGAGTCTCGTCGATACTGAAGTTCAGAGTCTGACCTTCACTGTGGTCACGTTCCTCATAAGCAGGAGTCAACGTAAAGGCATCGGTCTCCTGCTTCAGTGCAAGCTGCTCTCCCTCATGACTGACGCGGAGTTCCTCCTGTTCCTCTTTAATCTGCGGGGGCTCTGGCTCCTCTTGGTCCAGACTGGAGTTCCTCTCCTGAATACAGAGCTGCTGCTGGTCAGCGAGAACCTCCTCCTCCTCCTCCTTACAGACACGTGGCTGTGGGAGCTCTGGAGGGACAGAGAACAAAAGGAATAGGATACTATTGTGCTGATAGAAAAACGGCAGCAGAAAAATAACAACACATACAGTATGTCTTTAAACCAGGGGTTTTCATCGTTTTTTAAACCAAGGACCCCTTAACTGAATGAGAGACGCAGCAGGGACCCCCTACTACATATATTGTCTAAAATGAAGTTGCATATTAAACTGGGCCTACAATAACCCGTAGGGTGGCCTAAAGCCTTTATATAGAATATAATAGCATAGAATATTAAGCTATTCAAATAGCCTAATAATTGTTGGCAGGATTTTATAAATCATGTTTTAATGTTAAACATACATGTTGCACAGTGAATCCTTAGGATTAACTAGTGGTGCACGATATATCGGCCGCCGATATAATATCGGCCGATATGGTCATTTTTTTACACATCGGTATCGTTCCGATGTCAAAATAGGGCCGATGAATAGGGCCGATGTGAATCATTCCTGTGTATTTGACGTGTGTGTGAGAATTTAGATCTAAATCTGACCTGTGGAAGGCAGTAATACGCTTAACAGCGTCTATAGGCCTACTGCCAAAATCAGAAGAAGAAGAAGCAGCATCAGCAACGAGTCTGGGGGCGGGGATGTTGGTTTTTGCCAGACGGAATCTGCCGGTGAAGTGGGACACTGGAAAATTTAGTAGACCCCGCCCTCGGTTGCTGGGAAGAAGAATGTTCGAAATAAGAGGTTGCGCGGCCTGCCGTACAGGTTAGTTTGACCAGTGGGCAGCGGCGGCCGGAGAGGCAGGCGGGCAGCAGCGACGGCCGGAGCGGGCAGCCACGGCTGCCGGAGGCGGGCGGGCACGACGGCGGACGGGCGGATCGAGAGATCATGGGGGACATTCTGAGCGGTGAAACGCAAACGGGGGGGTATAGCTAACCTAGCTAGGTGGAAAATACGCTTAGCCAGCCACCTGTTCCATCAATGCTGCTTGCAAGTGTCTGCTCATTAGACAAACTGGACTACATCCAACTTCAACGAAACTCCCATCGCGAGTTCAGAGAGTGCTGTTTTTTTTTTTGTTGTGGAAACATGTCGCCGGGTAAGAGTGGAGATGGGCTGTGTCAACACGGGCTTTAATTAGCTGCTTGTATCCAATGAAATGCTAACTGCGGGGGAGTTTGTGACTACGTAAATGCCGACCATTATACATTTCACGCAAATTTACAACTGTGTTTATAATCGGCTACATTTAGCTATTGCACACCCCCCCGCAAAGTTCAGCTAACGCATACTAGCATTAGCGCTTGGTGGACTGTAAACACCTGTTTCGGTATGTCGTTTTTATATATTTTAAATGTGTAACCATTAGAGCCACGTTGAAATGTTGTTTCGTGTATGGTGGTTGAAATGACAATAAAACACATTTGGGTTGAGTTGAATGCTGCCTCACTGTCGGTCTGTAAACGGTAGGCATGGCTTGGGAGTGGAGTCTAAGCAGCGAAGCAAGTGCATTCTGGGATTTGGTGTCTTTCATCCATATGAGCCAAAAACACATTTTCTGGCTTATCTCAGCCTAGAAGGCACCGATTTCTATAATTTTGAGGGTTAGGCCTAACCCTAAAGTACTTGGCAGTTACTGTACTTACAGTTCAGAAGACTGTAAAAGCCAGTGTCTGTTCAGTCCAGTTTGTTCTGGCTCCATTTTCACATTTTACCTTTTTCAATACTTTTGGCTTTGGCCATTTAAGGCCTACTACTGTACTTTAAAGTTTTGAACTGTTGTACAATGTTCACAGAATACAGTGACTCAAGTGAGTTAGGTGTTTATTGTGTATACTCTTGGCTGGTTGGCTTATTCATAGTGTGAATTTAGGACACACTTGTATCCTTTTTAAAAATTAATTTTTATATATTTATTTTTTCTTCTGAAAATCTGATGACAATCATATTTTGCACACAGGTAAAGGTGCCCAATATCAGTGATTTCTTCAAATAAATCACAAAAGTAAAAACAATGCGTTTTGGTAAATAGTTCCTTATTTGATTATTATTAAATGTGTTTTCTGTACAGAGATATCGACATCGGTAAATATCGGTATCGGCCATAACAGCAATATTAATATCGGTTATCGGTATCAGCCACAATTTTCACATCGGTGCATCACTAGGATTAACTGTATCTGTGGGTGGCTACCTTAGTGACTACCTTGCCTATTAGGCCAGTAAGCAGTATTGATTTATTTTTGCTTATAATAGGTTGGATTCATGTTAAGAATTTAAAACTTTCAAAAATTAACAATAATTTGGACCCCATTGAAGTGGGGTCAGTCAGGGTCAGTCCAGGGTTGGATACAGCACGGCGAGGTGATATTTCCCCCGTTGCCTGGCCAGGGATGATATATATGTGGCCATACCCAACAGAAGGTGGGATCCATAAACCATCCACCACATGATTTACAAAACAATTTTTTGATTACCATTGCACTGTAATTGTACTGCAATTATTTTATTTTAATTGTATATTTTGTTTACAGTAACATATTGTATTGGTTACTGTACTGTTATTCTACTTTTCTTTGTGATTTTCGTTGTAAAAACCTGCAATGGGAAAAATAAACTGTGTGTGTGTATGTATGTGTATGTATGTATGTATGTATGTATTTTTTTTTTTTCTGATGCCTTTCTATTTGTGCGTTCACTGAAAGGTAATTAGATGTTCTGTACTGGAACAATCTTTCACAGAAGCCTGTATGAGAAAATAAGTATACAAAGTAGTAAAGAGAGCAGTGTTTTGTATACATTACATCAGTGTGTTGTTGCTGCTTGGAAAGAGTAATAGGTTCATGTGTTTAGCAGTGGGTTGCAAAAATGCCATTTTGAAAAAGGATTGTTACGTTTTGATTGCAGTTTAATCTTGACAAGTGTTGCGTGAAGAGTTTTGAAACAATGATCCACATTCTGCAACAAGTGTGTAAGCAAAAACTGTAATGTGGCTGGGGAAAGGGAAGTTTGGGGGTCCCCTGCGGGAGCTGTTGCCCCCGCGACCCGACATCGGATAAGCGGATGACGATGGATAGGACATACTTTGACATGTTTTACACACCTATCATGAGTACATTCATTTCGGGTTTCCAAACGAGATCCAACAGTCTGCGCTGACGACCGAGCTCTTCCTCGTACTCGAAGATTGTTTTTTCAAAAACTCCGAATATTTCTTCAGCAGCAGCGGTTAGTCGCTCGTTGACAAACCGTTTTACATGCTGAACTGCAGACATTGTTGCTTAATTACAAATGGAATATGTATATTTATAAAATTAAACGACTAAAATATCGTTCTATAGCTAAGTCAATACGTGCATGCAGCTAAAGGTGCACTTGTATTGTTTACTTCCGCCAAGTGTCACACTGTTAAGTTCCGACAGTGGAATTGCGGTAGCTTTTCGTTCCGCTTCTAACTGATGGCATTAAATCTTTTTATTCTAAACGTTATATAGCCTATATTCTTTATCTGCCAAGTACACTTCTGCATATACATGGAATGTATTGCTTCATTCCACCAGGGAATTTGGTACTATTTAATAAAGTACTGATCTTACTTCGCAGATTATGATTGAGTATTCACAGGTTATTTCACCACCTCTAAATATCGCTAATTACATTATAGACATTAAATCTCGTTTGTATAATTCGTGCAACACAGAAGTGTAAAAACAACTTGTATGGTAGGAGTGGTGTCAATTTTCTCCTCTAACTCTTGTCAAGCAATCACATTTTTCCAAATTTTGACGGTTAGTATCAGTTTTCAGCTAATGCAGTGTCTTTAGCTGGACTATGACAATTACATGATTTATGAACCAGTTAAAATGGTAACCAGACTGGTAAAAAGGTGCATCTCTACCATCCTGCTGAAATGTAGCCTTCAGGAATCTTTCAAGGACAGTGGAAGACCCAACAAGATATGTCATGAAAACTGAACAGCATAGCAAGATGTAATTCAGCAGGCCTGCTGGGCACACTCAGAGTGAAAGTACAGTAGATAATATCTAGTTATGCATCTGTGAAGCTCTCACACTATTTTGGGCATTTGATTAGAGGACATGCAAGAATTTAATCTGTGATGGATAATCATCCAACATCAAGGAGGCCGCAATACATATCTCCCTTTGAAAACAAATAGGTTTTATTCTAAAATGCAATAATTCCATTTTAAATGTTCTATACCTTTTTTTTTATAATTAAAAAAATCTCCAGATGATGGTGAATGTTGTAAGTGGAAATGAAACTCTACATGTCTTTTTCGTTGGGAGTGTGATCGACTTTCTCTGATGGGTTTTGCTATTTGTTCAAACTCTGAGTCACTACTGTAGAGGAACTAAATTTCTCATAGTGGTTAACCTACACAATTGTTGTCTGCTGCTGAGAAATCCACTGATTACAGCCATTCTGCAATTAAACACAGGCCCAACATATTTTTTTAATATTATTGGCATTGTCACGTGATTGACAAGTGCCAGCAAACGTCTAAAGTTTCGTTTTCTGTCATTGTTTATCAATGTTGCACACTTACAGTAAGCTTTGTGTTCAGGCTTGTTTTAGAGGTTTGAAGTGCAGCCAGTGGGGCCTGCCGGTGTCATTTACTGGAGTTGTTTTGTGTTTACTCAATCATGTCCATGGTGGGACATTTCTACCAACCACCAGATAAATATTGGTCAGTTGTAGTTGTAGCTGTAGCTAGCAGTGCTGCAGCACATTCAGTCCTGACTTGATTTGGGTCCTTTCTTGAGAGAGCGTGTTTCTGCCAGGTGTCTTGTGCTTATTGTTACATACTGTAAACTTTCCTTGGTCTTGGTCACGACTAAATAATCAAGGCTGCGGCATGCTTTTATCTAACTGTTAAATATAGACCTTTTTCACGGCAGACATGTTGACATGTCATAGTAGGAAAAGCACAGGTGTATTCAAAACCATTTATGATGGCTGCATTCCACTTAGGAGAGGCCCTGATATTGTGCATGCTGACTCACTGAAATAGCTTACTGGGACACTTATTGATGGAAATGAGCCATTGTTAAGGTTATCAATTTCATGTGTGCTTTTCCTACTATGACAAGTCAAAATGTCTGCTGTGTTGTCCTACTCAACACTCAAAGAATTTGATAAGGGGTAAAATAGTAACAGTAATTTTGAAGAGAAAGGAGGTCGGTCTACAGGACTTGTTGATGGTGAAACTATCAACAACTCTGGAAGCCCCTGTTCCAGTTTAACAATGCAAAAATTTCAACAAGCCTGGTGGAAATTGATGCATTCTGTGTCGCTGGGTTAGAGGCATGCATTTCTGTCTGCCAGATGGTCTTTTTTGATACTGTCACTGGATGGAGCCTGTGGCTACCAGATCCATACTGGAAACCCGCTTTGTTCTACGCATGTGTGTGTAAACCGTTGACGTTTGGCATTGGCCTTGAATGGTTAGGATCAGGATAGCCCATTGGTCAGGGGATAGGACCAGTCTATGGAGTGGACCTGCACGGATGGGTTTTTGGTACAGATAGTAATGACAGGGCCAATGTCAGACATTTTAAATGCTACGTTAACCTTTTAATTATTATATTTCGATATCATTAAGGTGTTTCTTTTCTTACAGTAGTGGAACTATGGAAGCCTAGCCTTTTGGGGCACCAAGCAAACATAGCAACTGAAAATCCACATTGTTGAACATTGTCACCCTGCACTTGTCACTAAATGTTGACATTGTAAATAATGTAGCCCACTTTACAACTCATAGGTGTACTAAATGAAATATTGAAAACTATGTAAACTGGGATGAGACATTAAAATGAAATATTGTTAAAATATGAACGTGAATTCTTGTAGCCACTGTGGCTGTTTAATAGGTTTTTCTGTGGTTTTGTTGCCAACTATATAGATGCGTGTCTATTTATTGCTATAATAGCCTATAAATATGCTTTATCCTAACCATATTTTGATATTATATTCTCCATGCATAGGAAGTAAGAAATCAAAAGTTAAGACTACATTTCTTTGCTTGTCATTCAGTGAATAACCTGGACTGTGCAACCATTGATAAACTCTATCCCCAACTGCCAATATAAGGTAGATTTTCAGGTCGTGACATGTACTGACATAATTTGATTATTGAGCAATAATAGTATCTCCCACTATGGAAACTTCCCAGGGCCGAACCTTAAAACAACACAAGAGATTAATTGTATAGGCTGGGGTGCACAGAAGATGACAAAAGGTCCAACTGACAAGAGTCACTACATTTCCACTGGGATGGGTAGAACATTTAACCACAATGTGTCACTTCCCTTGCTTATTTCAAAACAATAAACCAGTTAAGACATACTTTTTTGTGATTTACAGATTTTATTTTTGTATTATTTAAACGAAACACAAAACATACAGCTCCCCTCCCCGTGAACAATGTGGTTTATATTGCTCAAACCACTGACAAAGGGGCTTTGATTGAATGTGTCTTCATATGAAAAAGGAGAACTGCTGTCATCTAGTGTCTCATTCTTGACATCACATGTTATTGTGTCAAATTATTAAAGGTCCCATGACATGGTGCTCTTTGGATGCTTTTATATAAGCCTTAGTGGTCCCCTAATACTGTATCTGAAGTCTCTTTCCCGAAATTCAGCCTTGGTGCAGAATTACAGCCACTAGAGCAAGTCCCACAATGAGCTTTGCTTAGTATGTGCCATTTCTGTGTCTGTAGCTATTGAGGAGGAGAGAGGGGGGGGCAAGGTGGAGGTTGGGGGTGTAGCCTTGACCAACTGCCACTTTGCTCGTTTGAAAGCCATGATGTCTCTCTCTTTCTCAAAGCAGAGAAAGGGGAGGTAACCTTGCTCCTTATGACCTCATAAGGAGAAGATTCCAGATCGGCCCATCCGAGCTTTCATTTTCTCAAAGGCAGAGCAGGATACCCAGGGCTCGGTTTACACCTATCGCCATTTCTAGCCACTGGGGGACCATAGGCAGGCTGGGGGAACACATATTAATGTTAAAAAACCTCATAAAGTGAAATTTTCATGCCATGGGACCTTTAAGATCTCTGGTGGAGGTAAATTTAGCAAGTGCCCCCTTGCTAGGAAACTCAGAGAAACGCAATGAAAACTTGTAGAAAAATACATTTAAGGTTCAGGTTGAAATTAAATTGTGCAATAAATAAATAAATAAATAAATAAATAAATAAATAAATATATATATATATATATATACACATACACACACACACACACACACATTCATGCAGTTCAATGTCTTATTGTACTCTGAAATGAAAGAATAGAACAAATAAATAATTGAAGTTAAAAAAGAAATCATGGAATCAATTTATAAACCAAAATGTATTCTACATTTTTAACTCATCAAAGTAGCCCCCTTTTGGCAGATATAACAGCTGAACACACTCGTAGCATTCTTTCTACAATGGAAATCAAATATTCTTCAGAAAGTTCTTCCCAACTCTGTTGCAGAAGTTCCCATAAATGTGTGGCACTTGTAGGTTGCTTTGCTTTCACTTTTCTGTCCAGTTCATCCCAAACCAGCTCAATGGGGTTTAAGTCTGGTGACTGTGCTGGCCACTCCATGTTTTTAAGCTCACCATCTTATTCTTTGTTGCTAAGGTAGTTCTGGCATAGCTTGGACTTATGTTTTGGGTCATTATCTTGCTGTAGGATGAACCCCTGACCAACTAGGCGCATACCAGAGGGTACCGCATGGCGCTGCAAAATGCTGTGGTAGCCGTTTTGGTTCAGGGTGCCTTTCACTCTGTACAAATCACCGACCCTGGATCCAGCAAAACAGCCCCAGACCATCACGCTTCCTCATCCATGTTTGAGAGTTGATGTCACACACTGAGGAACCATCCTTTCGCCTACTCAACGGCGTACAAAAATCCTGCATGATGAACCGAAGATTTCAAATTTGTATTCATCAGTCCATAGCACCTTCTTCCAGTCTTCAGTAGTCCATTCACAATGTTTCTTGGCCCAGGCAAGACTCTTTTTCTTATTCTTCTCTTTACAGTTGAAACTGAGACTTGCTTATTACGACCACTAGTAAGCTGTGCTTGAAACTGTCTTCTGATTCTGTTGTGGCTCTTCCTGTCAGAGTCTCCCCCAGTTTCTAAGTGCCTTTTGATGGTGAAGAATACTGTACTCATTGACACCTTGACTTTCTTCGCAATTTCTCTGTAGGAAAGACCAACATTCTTAAGTGTTATGATGGTCTGTCTCTCTTCCATTGTTAATTGCCATTTTCCCGCCATTTTTATGGCAACACACTACTTTCTGCAGTACAATACTGTTCATATAATGCTCACGAGGGTGTGGTACCACAGTGTGTTGCAACAATACTTTTATACCAACAGAGGGGGTTGTTAATAAAAAACAAATTGGGGTGTTCTAAAACTTTTGACCAGCAGTGTATTTAGTTATAGTAATGTTCCACATATTTGATGTCATTTAAGAGGTTAAATATTGTGCATTGTAGCTTACCTGTGTTTCTTTCTATAGGTAATAAGCTGTTAACTTAAATTGGTGGGAGATGTGGTATCCTAACTGTAATATCTTAACTGTAATATTAAGTTACAAGAATGCTTATCTGTAAGCTATATCAGTTACTTAGCTATGAAGAATAATAATTCATTTCCTTATACGGTTTCTGAAGTTAGCTGCTAATAACGGATGTTCCAGAAGGAGGCGCTATTACATTAAGTTCTGAATCAGAGTGTGTTCAGCTGACCGGATATTGACGCAAGTTAAAAAAGACCGAAGAAGTTGTTGCTAGCGTGAGACAGGTGAAAGTAACTTGTAAAGATGTAATGCTGCCCGTTGTATTAAACATATGTGGATGTTGTGGACATTCAGTTCTTCATTAGAATATACAACACAGACAACTTCATAAGTGGTTCAATGGGAAAAGACCCAGCTTCTACCTGTGGGACCCTTTAATGTAAAAAACTAATTTGAGCTCCAACCCACCTTATGCAATTGTTTGATAGATTTAATAAATGCTCAAAACAACTTCATCATGAACTGAAAAAGAGGCTGTTGCTGCAATTTTACAGGGGAAAAAAAAAAGAATTATTTTTATTAGATGAGGAGCCTAAGATCAAAATTATGCAGCAGAGAGTTAAATTAGTTTGCAAAGGTCAGGAGGCCGCTGGGTACCAACATCATATGTACTGCAATGGGAAAAGACCCAGCTTCTACCAGTGGGACCCTTCAATGTAAGAAACAATCAGCTTCAAACTTAACCAGAAGACTCAAGAGACGTACAGAATGATACAGATCCAATTTCTGCAATATTCTTTTCTTCACTGTTTGTTATATGTATACAATTGGGTAAATTATACTCACAATCGGTGTTTTGACTTCAACAGGACTCAGAGAAACCAGGGTGTCAGGGACTACGAGTGGACTTCGTTGGTCCTCTCAATGCTCCCCAACATTGACTCCTAGAAAAGGCAAAGATAAATTAGACAAATACCACCCATGTGTAGATTGTTGAAACTGATGATAGGACTCAACCCCCATAATTGGAAAAGATCAATGGTTTTTCATTAATTTAATAAAGGAAAATTAATAAACCGAAAGTAACTCACGTCTCGTTCTCTCTTCATTTGAAGAAGCCCCTCTTCTTCCGCTTCAGACGACACTTCCTAGATAAATACATAGAGTATATATCGTCAATTTTCGATTGAAAGATATTACTGTGTGTGGAAACACGTGTGGGTCTGAGGGCACCCTTACCCTATTTGTTTTGAAAAGGCACTTTCCATCCCTTTTGGGCCTTTTAGGGAGAGGAGGTTTGGAGGAGTCTCTCTTCTGTTCTGCTTCAGACCTAGAGGGCCGCTTTCTTATCGGACAACTTGGCCTAGTCATTTTAGGCTCATTGTCTGGGCATTCATCTGCACCACCCTCCTCTGTGTCCCGCTCTTCTTCCTCCTCCTTTTCCTGGTCCTCTACCTCATCCTCTGTGTCCCGTTCCTCTACTACTTCTTCTTCATCGTCCTCCTCCTCCTCCTCCTCCCCAATGTCCTGGTCCTCCATGTCCCCCATGTCCCAGTCTTCCCCTCCTGGTCCTGGTCCTCCTCCTCCTCCGGGTCCTCTTCCTCCTCATGGTCCTGGTCCTCCACACTGTCCCGGTCCTCGACCTCCTCCGTGGCTCTGTGGTCCTGGGTATCTGCTTCTTTTTTACGGTTCTTGACAGCATAACTGGTGATCGCCATCACGGATAAATGTCGGCTTTTAAACACCTCAGCCGCCGGGTCTTCCACTGTGCAATGAATAGATGTTGAATATGAACAGATTATACGGGAAGTAAGTGATGCTTTTTCAGTGCATATAGAAACCTACAGCTAGCAGACTGCGTGGAAATATCTGAATTTGACCAAACGGCATTGGATTATAAATCACAATTAAGATTAAGATTTAACGAACCATGATAAAACTTCTTCGCCGTGTGCTCATCGTGACACATGAAGGCCGCCACCCGTTTGTACGCCTTCGAGCCCAGTTGCCTCTTTGACTAGAGGAATGAAAAATGTAAAACAGAAAACACACAGGACTAAAATGCATGCCACATTTCACCACACATTACTGCATATAAGAAAAACTAGATTAGAAGTTGTCTCACATAAGTAGCCACAGAGGAACGGAGGAGGTTGAAGCTCGGGGCCTTTCCCAACTCCAGCGACTCCCACGCCTCTTTAAAGTACTCGGGGAGCTTGAGGCACTCCGAGCCACTGGCAGTGTGAAAGAAGGTTTCTGCCTCTAGGCCTCCCTCTATGCAAGACCGGAGACAGTTGTATCTGAGGAACCAGGCGTACTCCTTTTTTGGCAGCGGTACGGCCGCCTGGCCAAAGAAGCGAGCCGTTTTGTGCTGTTCCACCTATAATATCAAAAAGCATGACATTTCTCAGAGCAACTCAATAAACATACAATGAACTTTGCAGTTAGCATTGTTGTACTTATGTTATCTTACTCAACTTTCTGCGGCGCTGGGCCAGTTGTTGCCCTAGCACAGCTCTCAATACGTCCCTCACCCGCGCTCGGAGTTCCACAAGCAGCGCATTTAGGCTTTTTCCGCCTATTTTCACCCCTTCTGGCGCCATACTCAGAATGTACCTCACAAAGGCGACGGCATCTGTCAGGTAGCTTCTTATTGTCGTCGGTTTCAAGTTTTGCTCAGACAGATGGGCTGTAAATCTTGAAATACAAAAATATCAATTAGGTCACGTCTTCTACTCTTTTAGACATTGATAGTCCTTACAATTTGTACTTACTTCCTAATCCGACCATAGTCCTTCAGAAAGAGAAGGTTCAAATGTGGAACAGCGGGCTCGGACATGAACTTCAGGAAGTTAAGGACGTGGTTAGCTCGCTGGCGGGCATTCTCCTTTATTTTCCGCGTGGGATTGCTTCCTTCTGTGTGCTCCTTGAACTCCTCCACCAGTTTAACTAAAAATACAAGAACACATAAGTCTACAAAACAAAAGCCTCAAAATTATGAAACTAAGGAAAAAAATAAAATTAAAAAACAATTAAAAAAAAAGTAGTTTGACATTGACAGGAGTGTTATATTTACCATATTGCGGCGCTTTCGATGGTGAAAAGGGCCTGCGCCTCCTGTACTTCACTGCCTATAATTGGAGAATATAAGCTTAGTTTGTCACATATATTGCAGTGCACTGCATTTTATCCATCCCATGTTTCAATGGTAAAAGACCCAACTTCTAGTATCGGGACCCTTTAATGTAAGAAACTCTCAGTTGAGCTCCAATCAGCTTCAAACTTAAGCAGAAGACTCACAGAGACCGTGATATTGGGATCCCAATGCCTAAGCTTCTAGCAACTTCCCAAATACTGAAAATGTAACATCAGAATCAGAGGAATAACACAATGCTCACCTTTTCTCGACTGGTTGATGAGTGAAACTGTTTAAGTTCATCATTCCGTTCTACTTCGGATTCCAGCAGCTCTTTAACCACCTTCAGCTCAGCAGCAAGGATCCCGCAGTTCTTGCAGCGGGGGGATGGAGTCCTCAGAACCGGCTTGTTCTTTCTAAACAACTTCTTTCTCTGTGAACCGCTGGCAGGTTTGTTAAAGGGTGTCACACTGGCGGAAGGAGTGGCAAACGGCTCGGCGGAGGATGGGGACATGACCTCACTGGCAGGTGGGACTGAGGAAGGGTCCTCGAACTTCCTCCTGATCCCCTCTTCTATAGCAGCTTCATCGATCTCATCAAGATGGGATACCATAGGCGGGTGGGGTCTGGACGCCCTCAGCAAAGCCAATTCTCTCACAATGTAGCAGTCCTTTGCCTTTTGGACATACAAGGTCACCATATCATTCTGAAAATATGAAAGTTAAACATTTTAGTCTCTAAAAAATAATAAAGTGAGAGAATTTTTTTTATATACAGTACAGGCCAACAGTTTGGACACACCTTCTCATTCAATGTGTTTCTTTATTTTCATGACTATTTACATTGTAGATTCTCACTGAAGGCATCAAAACTATGAATGAACACATATGAACTGAAAACATCTTATATTTTAGATTCCTCAAAGTAGTGACCCTTTGCTTTTTTTGATAACTGAACCCTTGGTGTTCTCTCAATGAGCTTCATGAGGTAGTCACCTGAAATGGTTTTCACTTCACAGGTGTGCTTTGTCAGGGTTAATTAGTGGAATTTTTTCCCTTATTAATAAAAAAGCAAAGGGTGGCTACTTTGAAGAATCTAAAATATAAGACATGTTTTCAGTTATTTCACACTTTTTTGTTAAGTACATAATTCCATCTGTGTTCATTCATAGTTTTGATGCCTTCAGTGAGAATCTACAATGTCAATAGTCATGAAAATAAAAAGGAAATGCATTGAATGAGAAGGTGTGTCCAAACTTTTGGCCTGTACTGTATATATTCTACTATTGTCAGTATTTTATTTACGTTTAGCATCGAGCAAAGTTTGTAGGCAAGGTGCAGTCTGGAGGATTAAATTCAATATAGCACGTTGGAGTAGTCTTTTAAAATACGAAGATATCCAAATCATTAGATACCCAGATTCTACATGCAAGTCCCTTTAAAGTAAAAACCTGCAGGTCTCTACTATAACCCAAAGCAGTCTGTATAAATCTGCAATGCTGGTGCTCATTAGCTCTGACATCCCAAAATGACTTCCCTAGAAGGAAACCAAGTCATCAGATTACCACGCAACATTTAATGTAAACATTTGGAGGGCCCAATCTCATTCTAGAGCTGCATTTACGAATCTGGAATGGCCTCACCAAGACACAAAAACCACACAGGGACTAACTTCCAATTCTTACCCCCAGCTTGTGCACTTTCTGCAGGTGCTTGTCCAGCCTGTTGATGTTCCTGGAGTCGCAGAGTCGGACCGGGCAATCCAAGCTGGCCGAGAAACTGTAGAAGTAGAGTCAAAAAGGATTGACTGCTTACACTTTTGGTGTATAGGAAGTTTAGCAATTAAATAAAAAAAATAAAAAATACAGTGAGTGTAACAAGCAGGAACAGGTGAAATACATCAGGGAGGGGAAAACACAAAGCAGGAAGTAAAACAAGACATGACCGAAGAGAACCGACAGATTCCAAATACAACAGGAAATGGAAAACAAAACATGAAACCAACTGGAGGCCCAACTTCATATGTATTTATATGGTAAAAGACCCAGCTTCTACCATTGGGACCCTTTCATGTAATGTTACTGCAATTTTGGTACATTTACAGGAAAAAAACCAAATATTTTTATTAGATGAGGAGCCCAAGATCAAAATTATGCAGCAAAGAGTTAAATGCGTTTCCAAAGGTCAGTGGGCCACTGGGGACCAACTTCATATGTATTTCAATGGGAAAAGACCCAGCTTCTCTTTAACTTCAACTCTTTAATGTTAGAAACTCTCATTTGAGCTCCAATCAGCTTAAAACTCAACCAGAGGACTCAGAGATAGTAATAGCATGAAATGCAAACCCATATTGAAGCTATAAATCCATTTAGGACTTATTAATTGGCCAGTTATTTAAAAAAAGATCAATAAAAGGCCTCAAAAAGGCCAAGTTATAAAGATAAATAAATACATATAGATACATAAATACATTAGATAAGACACTTACTGTCTGTGTGCCAGCTTACACAGAAGGTCCAATTCAGTTTTGTTGCACACCTGTTCACCTAGTTTAAGGTGCTGCATCAAGTCAGCGTACTCCAGCCCACAAATTGGACATTTGTGTCCTGTTTTGCCAACTTTTGGTTTGCGGGTTGAAGTCTGACTTGAGGCTGGCTCATCACCGTCCATACACACATCGCTATCCATACTCACTCTCTGTAACTCACTCTCTGTACATGGAAACAAAAAGCACAATAGAACATTTTTTAAATATATGAATTAATTATGTTGTATCAAATTAGGCCAAGTTAAATTGATGTATCTCATACTTTATTTTAATTCAAAGGTCCCAATGTGTTAAGAATGTTCTAATTGGGATGGGGCCTTCCAGGCAGCGCTGCCTGGAAGGCACTGTTGGGGGCATAAACTAAAATGTCTAACAGCCACCTCTGGGCATTCACTGTGGAACTAACATTTTTCCTTGATTTGGGAGATTACGATTGTTTCAAAGAAATACTGTTTGCTAACAAAAATATCAGTAATAGTAATATAAAAGGAAACTACTTATCAGTATGCATTCTTGTACAATATGCCAAAGTTAGCAAAGTTACGGTTTCTCACCACTTGTATATTGGGTCCTAAAGTGCATCACTGGAGAGGTCAGAAAATCTCCATAACAAGACCATTAAGGTTTTACACACCTATTCGGAGTACATTTATTTTGGGTTTACAAACGATATCCAACAGTCTGCGCTGAAAACCGATCTCTTCCTCGTACTTTCAAAAATTCGAATTCTCGTTTCGAAAAAAAAACAAATATTTCTTCAGCAGCAGCAGTTAGCCGCTCGTTGACAAACAGTTTTAAATGCTGAACTGAATACATTGTTGTTTTATTTCAAATGAAATAATTATCTGGGCATAATAATAATAATAATATCTAGGCCTGCACGATTCAGGGAAAAATATGAATCACGATATTTTAGCTTAGAATTGATATCCCGATTCTCTGCCACGATTGTTTTCTCACAAAGTGTAATGTTTATTGCACACATGAACCATGACAAAACAAAACAAATTGGCAGTACCAAACAGATTTCTTTTGGCACTTATAGCAAATTGTGCATCACCTCAAGCCTGTAAACATAGAGGCTTCAATGAATAAAGAAAATAAAGTACATACTGGCCATTTAAGTACAGTAGGCTACCAAAAATAGTGACATATAACACATTGAACTAAATATGGCCTTGACACAGGCTCTATCTGAACTCCTTGAACATGTCTTTACATCATTAAAACATGTCAATGTCAAATGCTTTCAATAAATTAACTGAAGGAGAAAAAAAAAATCGAAGTCATTTACAATTTTTAGCGCAAACAGATTTATCGTGCAGGCCTAGCTACGACTACAATATCGTCTTTGAGCATATTTACAACATGCATGCAGCTAAAGCGGCTACACGTGCTTGTATTGTTTACTTCCACCGGGTACACCTTGTTGAGTTCCGGGTCAAACAGCGGAAGTGTAGTTTTAAGTTCCGTTTCCAACTGATAGCCTTTTATTCAAAACGTGTGTTTAACATCAGTAACAAGAATGTGTACATCTATCTCGCTTCATTCTAAGGGATTTTTGATACGATTTAGTAAACTTCTAATAACTACCGGCAATCTTTTTTTGTTAATTCGCAGATAATAATTTTATATTTAAAAAAATAAACAGTGGTGAAAGTATTAAGACTATTTCAGAAGAAATGTGTAATAATACACAATGCATCGAAAGGTTAGTTCAGTAAAAGGACAGCTCAGCAAATGTAGCCTAGTAAAAGTAAGAGACATTAAATTAATCCGTCAGTGTCGTAATTTTTTATTTTTATATCCGTAAAGTGTAACATAGGGATGGTTACACTTAAAATGTTGGCATTGGAATATCTAAAATAGTCATTATCCGGAAACTAATTTAATAATTAATTAATCATTTATTAAGAAAGAATGCCATAAATTTGGCCAGATACATAAGGGAGGTAGTGTATTAAAAATTGTAAAAAACAAAAAAACAAACAAAAAAACATTTTGACATAAAATAGGATTTCTTATATGTAGGGTTGGGTACCGAAATGCACCGATTCCAACATAAACGGTAGTAACGAGACCGAATAAGAACAAAAATTTCAGTTCTTCATTTCGGTGCCTGACTTTTTTTTTTTCAGAAGCATCGTTGCACGGGACGCTACGTTACCGTTAGCTAGTAGCTGGATTAAACACAATGGTTAAAATGCTGACAGCTCACGTTAAGCGGTGTAAAGTGTGACTGTATTTCCCTGTAGAGGATTCCAACACCGGGACGTAACAGTCTGACTGCAGCTGCCGTTGTCGGAAAAACAACACAGACGGTGCGTTCACTTGAAACTCGCCAGCCTTGTGGTGCTTTTTAAGTTATCGTAAAATACCCTTTTCCCATCTGGTGCTTGTTTTTGTCATTTACCAGCAATTTACTGGTGAAATAAGTCATTGTTATAAGTTATTGTTATTACATTATTAATCAATCATTCAATCATTTTGACTATATGGCCTTAACAATAAACAGGCCGTTCTAGAATGTAACTAACTGTCATTTTGTGCTCCTTTTGTATATTTTATATTATATACATTATTTAGGTTCAGGCACCGGCACAGTTTTAAAAGTAGCGATTTAGCACCGGTATCGAAAAAATAATTTAAATACCCAACCCTACTTATATGGTAATATAAAACTGTGATGTCAGTCACTCTCAAATGTAAAATCTGACTTCTCGAAAAGATGTCTAGGAGGCTTCATATAAAACTACTCAAGGTACTTACAGTCATGTGAAAAAATGAGGATACCCATGCTAAAGTTGACTAAAAAGAGGAATAAAAAAGAAATCATCTTTTGGAAATTGATCTTAATGCCTTAATTAAAAAAATGAGGAAAAATCCAACCTTTAAGGACACCAATTTTGTTTGTGAATGAATAATGTATCGTAAATAAATGAATGTTCTTCCTTAAAATACAGGGGGCATAAGTAAGTACACCCCTATGTTAAATTCCCATAGAGGCAGGCAGATTTTTTGTTTTAAAGGCCAGTTATTTCATGGATCCAGGATACTATGCATCCTGATAAAGTTCCCTTGGCCTTTGGAATTAAAATAGCCCCACATCATCACATACCCTTCACCATACCTACAGATTGGCATGGTTTTATTTCAGTAAGCCTAATAGCTGGTTTGATTTGCATTGAGAGATGATTTTATGGAAAGTACCCCATGCCAATTTCTAGGTATGGTGAACGGTATGTGATGATGTGGGGCTATTTTAATTCAACTTTAGCATGGGTGTCCTAATTTTTTCACGACTGTAGATTTGAAGCCCTTGTTAAAATTTTGAAGTGATTTTGACATACTTAGAAAAAAACAATTAGATGCAAGTTATGGCAACAAAATGTGATGAAAAAGACTGAAAATACACAAGGCTGCACTTTTTCTGTATGGCATCTATCAATTTCAACAGTACTAAGTTGCACATAACTGTATGTGGGACAATGATTGTAAGAGATTGGACAACATTCACAATTACAACTTTCCTTTTGTATTTTAATTTGTTGACAGACCATGTCATTGTGATACATAAAAAAGAAAAAGACAAGACCAATTTACAGCACTTCCATCGTCAGAATTGGTGTTGTGCTGTGTGTGTGTGTGTGTGTGTGTGTGTGTGTGTGTGTGTGTGTGTAAATATATGCTTGCCAATTGAAGTCTCATGAGATGCACCTTTGAGCCATTTAAGTGAACAGGTTGATCATTAGTTGATCTAACACTTCACATTCCCCTTTATTAGTGAAAGTCAAGAGAGCCATTCGTCAATTCAGGACACATTTACACAAAAGTGTAATATAAATATAAAAAATACGATTGACAGATTATGGCAACTGTTTCAATAATTTTGCATGTAATTACTCATGCAATACAATAATGCCAAGATTGTGTGTGTGTGTGTGGGGAGGCTGGGTACCCTATTGGATACTTTCTTGGCACCGAGCGAATTGCCTCCTTAGTATCATAAAATGCCTTGTCATTAAATACCAAATTTCAATACCTTTACAGAGTAAATTTTATCAGCGTCGGTAAGCCAATAAGCGTGCTGCATGCTTCTACCAAGATCTAATAATGCTGCTGATTGGCTGTCTCACATTACATGTAGAGACGCGCAGGAAAAACTATGTTACGCACAGAGACTGGGCTTGTCTAGTAGGAGCTGAAAAAATAATGAGAAAGATTTGTGCAATAGTGGTTAATGTTGTCATTTATTTTCGTTCAAATTGATTTAATAAAATTGGTGCAGAAAAAAGTACCGTTCAGGAACTGGTATCAAAGTCACACTACTGGTATTGGTAAAGGTATTGAAGATTCTGAAATTTTTCCCATGTTTGACAA
The DNA here is from genome assembly GCF_010015445.1 of Perca fluviatilis. Taxonomy (NCBI): domain Eukaryota; kingdom Metazoa; phylum Chordata; class Actinopteri; order Perciformes; family Percidae; genus Perca; species Perca fluviatilis. The sequence continues at coordinate 32,953,289 of NC_053117.1, forward strand.
GCATACAGCTTCTTACCATGTGTGGGTTCTCAGGTGGGTTTTTAAAGCACTATTCACTTTAAATCCTTTCCCACAAAATCTACAAGTATACGGCGTCTCACCAGTGTGGATTTTCATGTGGATATTCAAATCACCAATACGTCTGTAATGTTTTCCACAAGTTTCACAAGTATACGGCTTCTCACCTGTGTGGGTTGTCATGTGGAGTTTTAATTGCTCGCTACGTATGAAATCTTCCCCACACGTTTTACAAATATACGGCTTCTCACCTGTGTGGTTTCTCATGTGGAGTTTTAACTGCTCGCTACGTATGAAATCTTTCCCACACGTTTTACAAATATACGGCTTCTCACCTGTGTGGATTCTCATGTGGCTTTTCAAGGAACTTTTAGTTATATATCCTTTCCCACATGTTTTACAAATATACGGCTTCTCACCTGTGTGGGTTTTCATGTGGACATTAAAATAATCGCCACGTAAGAAATCTTTCCCACATGTTTTACAAATATACGGCTTCTCATTTGTGTGGATTGTTACGTGATCCTTCAATGTTGACATCTGACTGAAATCTTGCCCACATGTTTTGCAAGCATAGGGCTTCTCACCTGTGTGGGTTCTCATGTGTCTCTGCAACATTGAATAATACTTAAAATCTTTTCCACATACATCACATTTAGAAGATGTTTTACTTGCGTGAGCATCACCGTGAATCTCTGAGAGGTTAGGGTTGTTCACATTGTTACAGTGACCTCTCTTGTTTGGTTCTAGCTCTGCAAGTCTAGTTGATCCTGAGTCTTCTCCTCCTCTCTGATCTTGGCTCTCAGCTTCACGAGAGTTGTGAGCGAGGAGCTGGTGGTCACTGTTTGCTTCTGATACCACAGAGCTTTTAACCCAAATACAGTTTAGAGGATTTTCCTCCACTGCAACCGGAGGCTCGTTGATACTGAAGTTCAGAGTCTGACCTTCACTGTGGTCACGTTCCTCATAAGCAGGAGTCAACGTAAAGGCATCGGTCTCCTGCTTCAGTACAAGCTGCTCTCCCTCATGACTGACGCAGAGTTCCTCCTGTTCCTCTTTAATCTGTGGGGGCTCTGGCTCCTCTTGGTCCAGACTGGAGTTCCTCTCCTGAATACAGAGCTGCTGCTGGTCAGCGAGAACCTCCTCCTCCTCCTTACAGACACGTGGCTGTGGGAGCTCTGGAGGGACGGAGAAAAGGAATAGGATACTAGCGTTACTGTGATGATAGATAAACAGGACATCTGAACAGAAAAGCACATCAAATAGGTCTTTAAACCATAAGGGTCCTATATGAGTCACAAACCCATCTGTTAGTTTTTAAAGACCATTGAGGTTTTACACACCTATCCTGAGTAAGGTTATTTCAGGTTTACAAACGAGATCCAACAGTCTGCGCTGACGACCGATCTCTTCCTCGTACTCGACGATAGATTTTTCAAAAACTCCGAATATTTCTTCAGCAGCAGCGGTTAGTCGCTCGTTGACAAACTGTTTTAAATGCTGAACGGAAGACATTGTTGGTGTACTACACGTGAAATAATTTTCTGCGTTACAAATTCAATATAGTCTTTGAGCTGTTTACTCTTACTACGTGCATGCAGCTAAAGCGGCTACATGTGCTTGTTTTGTTTACTTCCGCCGGATGTCACACTGGTAGTTGCGACAGTGGAAGTGCGGGAGTTTTTCGTTCCATTTTCAATTGATGGCGTATTATGTGAAATTATTATCAGACTTATTCAACACTCATTTGAAAGTATTAACAAGGACGTGCATCTATTTCGCTTAATTTCACAAGGCCATTTGGTACTATTTAAACTACTAATCTTAACTAAAAGCCATCTTCTTTGTTGATTCGCAGATAATGGTTTTGTGCAAAAAATAAAATAATAAACTGTATCTCAAAAGACATACCAGTGTTTCAAAATGTTGGTTAAGTGAGAATAAGAGTAAGCAAGCAAAAATATATGCCATAAAATTATGGATTTTAGTCTAATGTTGGGGTCTGTACGGTTCAACAGTTGTGATTGGACCCCTTTTTTAACATAATGTTGAGAAAATGCATCTTGCTTTTATAAGTTCATTCTATTTTCTTTATTTGTATCTTAAAACAAAAAAGTTAAAGACAATAAATCAGTTGCACAGTTTACTTTTGAAGAAAAACTTTCATAAAAACTACTCAGGTATGACACCAAAGCGTCAATATCACTTGCTGAGGTAGCTGTGGTTTGTGGTTTCTATTGCTCAAAACAAACCACCCACACAGCAGCTTTGATTGAATATGCTTTCATGGGTAAATGAGAAGTACTGTCACCTAGTGTCACATACTTGATACCACATTAATGTTAATTAATTAATTAATTACATTATTAAGATCTTTGCTGGAGGTAACTTTAGGAAGTCAAGTGTCCCCTTTCTAGGGAACTTTAGGAACTCACAAAAACACACTTAATACTTTACAAAAATGCATTTTAAATAACATTGTGCAATAAATTAAAGATAGCCTACTTCAGTCACTAGAATAAGTATAATCTTGACCATCCAACATATTGAAGAAAAAAAAAACGTGATTCTTCGAAAAATGCATGTAACCCACACTCCAGCAAATGAAAGATGGGTTCCTACAATGCCATAAGCTTATTGCTGCATATTTATTTAAATTTGAATAAGCTACACATGATTTGGCCATCTTTGGGCCCCAATCAGTGCAAATGCAATGCAAAAATTTCTGGACTTTTTTTTTTTTTTAACTCATTATTCATTAGCTGGTCACTTACTCACATGTACGTTCATTCAAATGTTGTGCACTCAACACAAGAAAGTGCAGCAAGTTTCACATAATTTATACAGTAAGTGTTTGCTAGGTACTGTGTTTCAAAGCTGCCAATAGGAGTTCAGGACATCTACCCTTTAACTAAAAGTCAATTGATAAAATTCCTTGTATTGTTTACTGTAAATAAATGAGATCAATGTGTAATAAAGTGTTATTGGACAGTTTTTTTTGCTCTCCTTTTACTTTGTATCTATTTTAATACTATTTTTGTCACACTTTTCTTTTTTTTTACAATATCATCTGCAATCAATGCAACACTTTTCAAGGAGAATTAAATAATAATAACATTTATTTCGCACACCCTTTGGCTATATATGAAAAAAAAACTAAAAATCATGCAGAGAGAAACATGTTATGAAAGGTTAAATAGTGACTTTCCTTGTTTATGTCTTTGTTTTGCAGAAATTAAGTCATATTTACTGTTCATGTTAAGTTTTTCATCCCTTTCTGTAATCTTTTTTTTTTTAATTACTTCCCTGAAGAGGAATAAAAGAAAAATAACAATGAAATCAACAACTAGCCTACACTACAAACGAGGGAGAAACAAGAAACTCCATTATCTCTAATAAGGGTGATGGCAACATGTGCACTACTATTGAACAATCAACAATACTAGTACAAAACTACATTTTATGGTGTACAGCAAAACATAGTTATTCTACGATATTCATACAACTTTAAACTATAGCAATACATAATTGTATGAGCTTGGGGAGTAAAAAATAATGCTACAAATAAGGGAAAGCCAAAATAAACTGAATAAAAAGGATGTCATAACTTATTATTGTGATTTATCCTGTTAATTCTAATATAAGAGAGAAGGTTAATTCAATTAACATGCCCCTTAAACCCATTTTATCAGCATCAGGTTTATTGCCAAGTTATACAAGCGTTCTCCTAATACATCCATGCACACAAGGAACTTGCCTTGGTGTTCTGGTGCCTAACAACATAAGAAACAAAATCATAGAATAGAAAAATCGACAATAAAAAAATGAAGAAATAGCGTATATGTTCAATATATCCGTTATAGTGTCTTCTTCAATTTAGCCAACAGATGTCAGGTTTGTCTTTCAGATGTGGTCTCAGTTGGGGCTGAGAAGAGGATGCTGTTTGGAGGAAAAATCAGCGCTGGGACGAGCTTGGTTTATTTGGATGTGGAAAGATGGCTACCAGAAGGGACGAAAGGAAGCAGTGACCACTTTCGGAGTAAAGCGTCGTTTGTGACATATGGATATGCAAGGAGTGTTACACGTAACTGAGATATTGGGGGGTTATCAACGACTTTCTAGCCTTTTGCTGCTTACTGGTAAGTGGATTACGGATACGCGAAAGACAGTGGTCTCTGGAGTGGCTAGCTAGCACTGCGCTGCTAGCATGCGAGTTAGCTAACAGACAGGAATGTGCATTTCGGCTCGCGTTAACGGTTAGTTTTCAACCCTAGCAGCGTTAAAGCCAGTGTTAGCATGTCAGCAGTAACGTCCAGAAATACAGTGCGTATGCAGAACTAATAGTGAAACACAAACTATCTTTTTTATTTGCAGTGTATTTATTAAAGGCCAACGTCACCGTTTAGCTTGACAGTTGTCGTTCAGATGCTGCGATGCTAGTCCGATCAGCTGGTCGTTAGCTTACTGACGGTGGTGTTGTAAGCTACATTACAGGTTTGCTCCTGTGTTGTGTTTTCATTTGTGGTGCTTGAAAAAAAATCGAAATAAAACAGTCACTGGAAAACACATGAGACGCAGACCGGTGTAATTAGGGACATAGCTACAGTTTGTGGCGTTGGCTCGATTTATTAACGTTTACTCAACATTATGTTGTGGGCTAAGCAGGGTTGCTGTAACGTTACGACTGGCCAGTAATAGCCAATGTCTGCTGGTATCAAAGTCGCCATGACTGGCATATTTAGTGCGATTACACCGGGCCATGGATTCTACTGTGCGCCTGGTGTGCAATTTAAATCACCTGTGTGTGTGGCCGGTGTATTCCTGATTACATGGCTGTCTGTACAGACACCTAACCACCTAACAGCAGCTCAGTCTGGCTTGCAGACTGGGGCTAAATGTGTACTGTGGTGAAACTGATGTGATCACAAACTTGTGTCATGCCTTGCAGTGTTTACTGTGTCCAATATGTATGTATGTGTGTGTATGTGTGTGTATGTGTGTGTGTGTGTGTGTGTGTGTGTGTGTGTGTGTGTGTGTGTTGAGCTACCAGATAGGCAGAGCTTACACAAGATAGAGATGGTTTTACTGCTGCAGGATTTGTTCTTTGCTAGTAATTTTAGAAGCTGCCCTTTTTTTTTTATTAATTTTTTTTAGACGCTGTTAGTGTCAAAGTAACTGATGTAATGCAAAAATACAGTCCAAAGCACCAAAGGGTCTCTTTTGTGTTACACTTAAATTCATTTGGGGGAATACCTTACATAAATACAAAATAACTTTTAGTGAAATATTGCGTAGCACGTCTTCATTCGTCATTTTTGCATTCCAGCCTATCCAGGCATTAATGATGCCTTTCCCCATGGTGTAATAACTGCTATGAACTCAGTGCATGATGGAACAGAGTCCATATGATTATCTACCCAGAAGACTGTGGACAGACCTAACCAGCCACAGCCAACATTAACCTGCTTTTTAAAACAGCACAATGACTAGACAATCAGCATTATGTGAGAATAAAATACCCTTTTAAAATATTTGTCATGATGAAGTCTAGAATTATTTTTTTTAGAAAATGGGCAATTTCATAAAGTTCAACATAGCTATCAACAGCTACTTTGGCTTTATAATTAAAAACTGTATTTCTAAATTGCAAATGCATTTTCTTAACTCATTAGATGAGCCATACATGTTTGTGGCTACCCATACAATTGTTGCTGAACATAATCAAGCTGTTGCATTGGATGGCTGAAAAAACCCAAGCCACTTTGATGTTTAGATTGTCAGGGATAATGAAGATGTTGTAGTTACTCCATTTCAGTACATTTGTCCATATTAACTAATAATAATTTGGCATTCCAACCCTACCACTTCAAAGAGAAACAGTACCTACGTAGACTGAGAAATAAATGGCAGCAATCACCAAAATGAATGTAGCTACAGACTGTTTACACTATCAACCACTTTTGTCCTAATCTAATATAAAAACCTGATTAGTTAAAGTAGCTGTTGACGTGTGGGCTACAAAATTGTTTCTTTCTGCACACAGGGCCCTGTGTGTTTGTGTTTTGAGCAGGATGCTCTGATTGTATGTATTTTCTGTTAGATGCAGCCCTAACAAAAAATAAATCAAATGTACAAATTAAATAGATTACTCCATGTCACTCACCACCCTTCATGCTTTCAAATAAGCAAAACCGTGAATAGGCCTAATTAATGAATAACCAATAAACTAAATCACATTTATTAGGGGAGGGAATCACCAGAGGCCTCATGATACGATATCATCACAATACTTTTGTCACGATACCATATTATAGCAATTTTAAACATATTGCAATATTCTGCGATGTATTGCAATTTATTACCTTTTTTCCAACTTCAAATTTTGTCCCCAAAAGGGAACTTTGTCAACATCTGTTTTATCTAAAAAAAAAAAGATAAATTTCTCCGTTTGTTCATCTCACTTCAATTGTATTGCTGCAAAATGTCAAGCAGACAAACTGACCAACACATATAATAATAGATCGATACTACGTCTGTGTATCCATACAGTATTGCCATGGAAAATATGGTGATACTATGCTGTATTGATTTTTTTCGGCCCACCCCTAACCTTTATTGGAAAACACATAAGTGTACTTTGATCACCAGTGAAATAAATGTTTCACATTTTCACACACTGTTGTGTTTCGTTGACAAACTTGTCCAAACAGTGCGATCCAGCTCTCCATTCTTCATGTCGTTTACAATGAAAACACTTTTTCATTTGATTGCTCTTCATCAAATTCCCCCAAATGAACATCAAGCCTTAACTCCTTACATACAGTATGACGGTAAAAAACACAATACTGGCATCTGCTAATAGCTGATCTTTGCTGCCAGTTGATGTCATCGCCTGTGCTACTAACAGTGACATATTGGCACATATTTTTACTGTTAGGGGACTCTTAATCTAGACATAAAAATCTCAACTTTACTTTTTTATGCGCAGAGGACTCTGGATATGCGAAAAAAAAAGCAATAATGTGACATGAACATTCTCATGAACAAAATTAGACAAAATGTATACATCTAAATAGTTTGTGAAAGCCAAATATTCAATCCATAAACCTCCAAATCATTACGATATTATTTTTCAAATTTCCACAATATTTTAAGCTAAGAATGGAATACCCATTGGGCATTTTTTCCCACTACAAAAATCAATGGTTGAGTTCCCATTTTGCTGTGATTTACTGAGATTACTCAAAACTTGCTGGTAGTTTGTGAGACGAAGTGAAGTCATTACTGTAGCCTCGGGGCCTTTTCTTTCTTCTGCTTTTCTTTCTTCTGCTTTTCTCCCACTGTGCTTTCAGTGCTAACAGGCATCCAAACTATGAAACTCACCACGTCCGACATTTGTCTGGGTTTACTCTACTGGACTTAAAAAAAAAAAAGACACTAAGTAACAAAATAACTTTTAGAGTAAGATAAGGTTTTACTGTTCGGTGCAGGATACGCAAAAAGTTAAGCAATATAATATTCCCCATTTATTGTAGCCACCATCCAAACGCTGATAAATTATGCCCATGACTTAGGTTTGTGTTTTGTAGCAGAAATGACTGGAACGAGATCCTACCCAGTTCTTATAAACTATTTGGGTATATGTACCAGTGCCTGCTGAATATTGGGGATATTATCAGGTAAACAAAACCAAAAATTCAACCCTGATGACCTTTCATAGCCTCAGACAAGGGACTTCACATTTTTAAAATTATGCTCTAACCTGTCATGTCTCGAGTATGTCAGATAACCAACAGGTCATGTATAGGGCTGCAACTAATGGTTTCTTAATTATCCAATAAGATAGATCTGTCTTTTTTTGAGAAGTCGATTGTATGTGCACTATCGTGATGATCCACTTGCTTGAAGAGGTTCTATCTGAGAAGTTGCAGTAAATGTTGTGGATGATTAGTGGTTGTGGGTGCTACGACAACATTGTGAGTGTTTCACCTGAGGGGCAAATTGGAAATATAAACAACTTTTGGACTACAAATAAACACAGCGGTTCTCACAATACGAGAGACAAATGCTTTAATCAGTAAAGACTTTAATCAGTAAAGACTAATGTACACAGCCAAACCAAGATTACCCACTGAGATTATAGTTTTATTTATGCATTTCCATCTCTGTGAAGCAGCAATGTGTATTCTGTGCTTTGTGAGGTGCTTGTTATTAAGTGCAGCCACATAGCTATAATAACATTGTGTGGCTAATGCAGCACAATGCCAATGCTAATTTCCCCTTCAATGCACCGAGTAAGCTTTCTCAGGCGATGTAAAATGCGCCACATAGAAAGACTCTGCATGATGATTGTGTGTGTGTGTGTGTGTGTGTGTGTGTGTGTGTGTGTGTGGTGTTTATCACTAAAGATTCCATGTCAGACACCAGACTTCAGTTGCAGTTTACCAGTTGTAGTCTTCCTTGAGAAGATCAGCGTGCAGTCATAAACCAGGAGAGAATAAATCTTAATTAGCCTCCAGGGAAATGGCCTGCACGTCATGAAAGCCAGCAGAGCACTGAAATCAGTGTCAAGTACACACAAATATTGCATATGTACTTTGTGTATATATGTACTGAATGTTTGTCATAAACACAAACATACACATACATACAGTATTTCTGTGCTCATCTGCTGCATGAGTTCGATATCGGAGTTAATTCACTCATCCTGATAAACCAAAACCAACAATGAATTGGTCTGAAAATTGTCGCCTGTGTAGCCAAAGGCTGATATGTTATTCCTCCGCGCCATAGAACTACATTGTTGTCCTACTAAACTTTCAACAACACATCAATGAGCCACACCATTGCCCTGAATGTTAGATTCCTTTTAGAAAGGTATGAATTCTACTATATGTGTTTGAACTGGTTATGTCAGAGGATAGATCATATTTATAACCGGAGTAATGGTTTATTTACTGTATGTTGTAATGGTAGTGGTGTTTCACTGGACATATTGAAGGAGAGATATTTTCCCAGCTCTGTTTATTGCTGCAGTTTAATTGGCTGTGATTTTCACAGACTTTGCTCCACCCAGCACAGGATGGCAATAACTGTTGGGACTCCAACGCTTGTGATCACATGTGTGGTTTATGGTTATTAGTGTTAATCGACAAATCTATTTCACTGAATTATTCATGAACATTTTGAATTGGATTGTCCAAATTCCCACATACCGAGTGGAAAAATTGTAATGCATGATTTGTAGCTGTCGAAGTTGGCATAATGAGTGCAGTTTTAGGCAGAGAAGAGCTCAAATCACATCTTAACTGTAAGAGTGATTTTCAAGTTTCTGAGAACCCCCTCAGGCCCTTATAACACAACAGGTCTCCCTGGCTGCAGTTAAGCTTCTGGTACTGCAGATTGTTTCTTTCCAGTGTATATTCAACCTTGCCGCTGGCGGTATGTTGAGTAGGAGATTGTATCGCAGGCTTCATTCAGTGAGGTGGAGGATGTGCTTCCCCCACTGGCTTGATTTCCATATGGCCCAGTGTGCCCCCACTGGAAACCACACTTTCAATGTCTTTGTGAAACAGAAGATTTGGTGGTTCTCAGGATGTTCCACTAGGGTCTTTAGGAGGGGGTTTCTTAACCTTGTTTATGGTTTTTAGTATGGCTGAATAATAAATCAAAATCTTATCAGAATCACAAAATGGCCTGCTGCAATTTTCAAAACGCAAGAGGCGGAGTATTTGTTAAACACCTACACATCATATTCTACAAACGTTAAAAAAATATATTGGTGTTTGGTACAGATCACCGCAAAAATCACACCATAATAATTTTAATGTGTTTCAAAGAAAATGAGAATAATGCTGTAATTGAGATGTCTTGCAATTGAGATACCATTTGCAATATTAGAGGGAATGATCATTCCCATGATATCTCAATTGCAATATCACTCAACATAATCACAATTCGATATTGTTCACTCTAGTTTTTAATTCAAGATGGAGAAACAAAAGAACTGGAGAATCCTCCTGCTGGTATGGCAACATTTTGCTTTCCCCGTGTGTTGTGTAAACAAACGGTGCGGTAAAGCTTGTGGGCTCCGACGGGACTTATTGGTGCATTCAGGTGCACCTCGTTAAACTTTAATAAGCGCAAACTGTTGTTGTAAAGTAGGTTACCCTTCTGTCATCTATTGGGTGAAGAGTGCCTGCTAAGGAAAACAACATTTTTAATAAAAAATGTAATGGAATTGTGACCTTAAAAGTCAAAATGAATAATGGATTTAGAGAATTGTGAAATCCCTTTTTAATTTATAATAAACAATTATATAAATCAGAGAAAACAAGCAAATCCTCACCATTGAGAAGCTGGAACCAAATAATGTTTAATTGATTAATAGAAACAATAAATCCAAATAGTTTCCGATAAATTTTTCTGTCAGTCATGTAATCGATTAGTTGTTTAAGCTATAGTATTTTTTCATCACATAGATCACATAGAAATTATGATGCATTATCAAATGTTACATTTTTTTTTAAGAAAGATACATCAGATATCAGTATGTATTTTCCTGCAAGCTCTTTTGTTCATAAAATGCACACATGTAAGGTTGAGAGACTGCTCTGTGTTTTGTTTTTTTTACCCAAAATAAGGCAAAGTTAATGTGAACTCCTGAGCCTGGATGTAAATAATATCGCGTAAATCCCCATGAAATGAATTATTAATGGTGCTTACTGCTGTGGATTATACATATCCCCCCCCTCCCCCCTTTCTGGTATAAATGGTATGTTCCTCTTGCTGTGACGGCCATCCACTCCACCCTCCCCTCTTCTTCCTCCAAAGCCCTGTACACCCCACCCGGTGTCAGGGGGGGATCAGCTGTGCCAGTCCCGGCAGGCCACACACACACACAGTACGCCGGCTGGCGAACAAAGCCCCTGGCACTGCCAATAAAGACAAACCATGCCTCCGTGCTTAGCCTCTCCTCTTTTCACGCCACTGTGAAGGCCATTCTCGTCGCCTTTCCTTATCAGAAAGACGCCAGTTTTTAGAGGAAGACGTGTCGTCTTGATATAGTGGAATATTTTTTGTCTTTTCTGCTGCTGATGAGTTGAGATGCTGGCCGAGCGCAGAGAGAACAGCAGGTAGGGGAAATCAAGAGTTGGGTGCTGAGCTTGTCTCCTCGGTGACCGGGAGTTTGTTTACTGTTACTGGCGAACCTGACCTTGGTGGATACAGTATAACGTGTTCATTGTTATTATCGAGGTGTAAGCGTTACTTCTCAGCATCTTTGCCAGACTCATTTACATGTATACTTAACATTAAAGCAGTTTGGTAAATGTTTATATGCAGAGTGACGTAGTGCAGTTCGTGTAATAAGCTTCGATTGTCATCATTACAGCCATCGAGCACTGAGGGAGGCAACAGTCGGAGGTACTGTATGTAACAAAATACCCCGATGTCTCTAGAGCCATCGTGCTGGATAAAAAAGAAGCAAGGGCTTGCTATGACTACATTTATCCTTACAACAAGTGTACAGGTCAGAACAGTGTTGAAGTGTTATTCTTTTTTTATACATTTGATAACTTTTGTGTAATGTTTAAGTCTTTTATCTCAGTGTTGCTGCAGTGCCACAGCATAGAACATCTTTAAATATATATAGCACGGTATGTAGTGAAATACATGAGTCACTGATTTTTGGTAAAACATCTACTAACAAGTGGTAATTTATAAACACAATTATTAATTCATGATGTTTAAATTGAATTAAGCATTTAAGTCCGGCTATTTCTTGCTCCTGTATTTCTTTTCAGTTTCTTGGAACTTACATTTTGGATTAATAAACAAACAAGAAGTGAATAGACTCGTGAGAAAAACAAAAGCTGAGGACTATGCGCCTCTGATGGAACAGAAAGAAAAGAAACATTACAAAGACCCTCTTTGGAAATAATTAAGAGAGCAAAATGTGAGAAACAGCCTGGCCCACATAAGACCACATTTTAACACCTTTTCTAGATGTCCAATTGGAAACGAATCATTGTTATTTGAAGGACAGACCTTCAGATTCAGTGAAAAGATTTCAATGGATAGCTCTCCTTATGGTTAAACACTTATACATATGGACCACAAACATTGTTGCTGATATACATACATTTAGAAAGGCAATGTTATGGAAATCTGTAATATTCATGGTTAAGTCTATGTGAAATATCAATATAAATGTTATAGTTGTGATAAAAAAAAAAAGTGATTGAACAGGAGAATTCCTCCGACTGTTTCTAATATTTTATAATTATATCATTTTGTTTTGTAACTATAATTGTTGACAGCTAGCAATTTTGAATGGCACCCCCTTGTCATGGTGATCATTCAATGATATAACACGTTACTGAAACAATATTGGCTAGGCAACATTGCTTTTGGTCTTTCAGTCACAATAGCTGCTGCACAGCAACATTCCCCATTTGTTGTGATAAATGTTTATCTGCCAAAACAGCTTGGAGGAGAGACACCGGTAGAATTCACCAGCATTTGGCTGGTGGCTGGTGGTAATAGCCCATGCTGATCACACCCCAGGCATTGTTTACTCAAGGCATAAATAGATATCCAGTGAGGATGCTGTCAATTCTGGTCCTGTCTGGACTTGTTTGGCATGAGATAATATCCTGCCCCTCTGGTTCTTGTTACACTCGCACAGGTCATGCGTCTGCTGTTGATCAAATACATGCTTCAGTAGTTAGAAGCTGCTCTAGTGTAGATTTAAATCTAAATCTATGATACTGCAAGTACTTTTTTTATTTTTTTTTATTAGTGATGATTTTAAAATATCTTAAGGTGTTAGAAGATATTTTCTACTTCTTCTAGTGGCTTGTCAGTAAATAAAGAGAGGTATATAATGGTAGGTGTCACAATGGCTTGCAGAGGAGACTGTTTATCACCTGTAGTCGAAATGTAGCAGCATTTGGCTGGAGGTTGGTGTGAATTCACCACCCTGCCTACGTAGCCTTTTATTTTCTCTAAATTAGTTTGGTTATATCTAACTCCCAAGTCCTGTCAACCCATTTTCTTTCTTCTCTGGAGCTCCCCCAGCTCCCACCTCCCCCTGTAAACTGTCAGACTGGAGACATTTCTGTGATTACATCACTTTCTCCAGAGGAACAACCACACAAGCCTTTGAAGAGTTTGGCTTTTCCAGGACACTGGCTGTCTTCATCTCCCAGGAGTTAGCGCTAACTCTGTGCGATGTTCATTGAAGCTGGCGTCCGCTTAAAGAGAATGCTTTGAAAAAGACTGGGGGGCCAAAAAAGCAAGCTCAGTTCCCACTGCATAGGAGTTGACATTCCATTGATGCCATTGACTCATTTTCTTTGGTTCAGCCAAGACGAGAGATGTGGTTTGATGCAGTTTTTCCTTTAAACTGCCTTGGTTACGACTATAGCATAGCATGATCAGGGATGAACATTAGACTCTGTCTAGTACTTGTTAAAGGATCATTAGGTTTTAATTGGTAATCACTTTGTATGATGACGGGGCTATGGGTTTGTAATCCTCATCAAAGCTACTATTTTAATTCTCTCCGTTAAGTCACTGCTCCCTGAGGTAGGTCGGGTATGTTGTGAGCTGTCTCAATGCACCGGTTAACTGCTGGACATTCAAATTCACATCAGGGCGGGGAGACGAGTAATGGGCCAGCAAGGTATAAACTTGTTTGCTTATATCAGGATATTAAACATTTGGTGCCACAGACAAAGCTGTTTCAATGCAGTGTTGGAGATAATAGCATCATGTTGATGCTGGGCTAGGAATCTAAATGACTTGTGCTTAAAATTCTCAGTCTTTCTGAACCGTTTCCAGCTTCCTTCAGGTATATCCATTTTCTTTCACAAGGATTGGATTAACAATTTTTGGATTAACAAAGGAAGTCTGTTGCCAAAGGTGTGGGCATCTTGTTTGCACCTGGCGATGTTTCCAGATCTGAAATAAAAAAATTAATCATGCTAATTTAGAGCCACTTGAGATTCAGAACACTTGAAATAAAGCACACCGTAAAATCTACTAGGGCCGTGTATTGGCAAGAATCTGACGATACGATACGTATCACGATACATCCGTCACGATTCAATATGTTGCAATATATTTTGATACTGTGCGTAAGGCGATATATTGGTATTTTATAATTGGTATAATTTAAAAAAAAGAATGATGGTCATAAAAGTCAAAGAAGTTTACTTTAGGTAAACAATTCAGTACATAGAAAATCAGACTGCCAGTTTGGGATTGTGGTTGACAGGTTCTCTGTGAGCTAATTTGTATATGCTAAAGTAGGCCAAAGTTCAGCCATAGCTACATTGTTAGCTTCTAGCAAAAAGTCTTTGGCACTGTTAGGCACTGTTATAGCCAGACGGCCGACCCTTGGCAGAAAAGCCATTCGAAATGATCAGTCGGGTCTCCGAAGTCCAAAAAACTGCCTCTGAACACACTGAGGCGACACCGACTTGAGAAACGTAATACGTCTCCATAGCAGCAGGCGGCGCTACTCTGTATTGTTGCCCAAGAAATGAAAACCGGCAGCTGATTGGACGAACGTGTCACATGGGTTTGTTTTCTCCGGAAATTCAAAGCCAGACTGTCATGGCGGCTCGTTCAGAATACGATCTCATATTGTACTAAAATAGTTCACTGAAACATGTTTCTGAAAACATTTTAAGCGAGAAATAGGCCATGCAGTTGCTGAATCTGTCTTCATTTCAGCTCAACAAAGGTCAGTTTAAAAGATTTTCGTCAGATTTTGAGAGACTCTAGTCACGCTCATTCTGCTCGCCATTTCCGGGTGAGTCCCGACTGCCCTGCCGCCGACTGAACATTAGGGGTTGTACGGTTCACAAAACCCACGGTTCGGTTCGTATCACGGTTTTAGGGTCACGGTTTTCGGTTCTGTACGGTTCTTGTTATTTTTTCTTTTAATCTTTAACACTCCAGAATATACTTCAGCATATAGCTAAAATTAGCATATTAAATGCATGTTGCACAAAACATGCACACAGTGGCAGTTCTATATTGTTTTATTTCATCATAGGTAACCATGAAATCCAAAATGTTCCCACACACCAGACTATAAACGACGCTGGCGCATCCTCCAGCTCTGGGCAGCCTCTCTCCCACTTGACATTTCTGCATGTGACGTGACGTGACCTGCAGCGGCACCCCACTCCACTTGAGGAGCGGTCGGCTCGGTGTCTCTCAAAATCTGACGAAAATCTTTTAAACTAACCTTTGTCGATCTGAAATGAAGACAGATTCAGCAACTGCATGGCCTATTTCTCGCTTAAAATGTTTTCAGAAACACGTTTCGGTGAACTATTTTAGTACAATATGAGATCGTATTCTGAACGAGCCGCCATGACCGTCTGTTTTGAAATTAGGGACCAGCCAGACCCATGTGACGCAATCGTCCAATCAGCTGCCATGGGTTGCGTTTGTCACGCCCATCCCGCTCGTCATTTCCAGTAAGTGTTTTAACATAGGTGTATAAAGTGGCCACTACGGCAGTAAGAGGTTAGTGCACATTAACAGTGTACTGACGAACCGTGCGGTACACACATGCTCCGAACCGAGACTAGCGAACCGAGCGGTACGGGTGTTTTTTCATGAACCGTACCACCCCTACTGAACATGTAAGGTCGGCCAAAATGAACGCCAACAGCCCTCCAAACGGACGACGGCACGGGACACAATGAAAAGATTCGAGTCTCTGACCTCGCCAGACTGTCCAACGGCCGATTTTCGGCCCTGTGTGTCCCGGCCTTTAGGCACTGTTAGGCAAGGACACTAGTGGTGCGTCTCAGCATAGCCATCTAGCGGTAGGGGGTGTAAACACAACATAAACGTGAACCACTGTCTTACATGAATATTTTTGAACGTTTAAAAAAATAAAAAATAATACTTTGATATTTCCTTTTTGAAAATCGAAGAGTATTGCAATAATTTTTAATAATATTTTGCAATACTGAATAAGTATTGCAAAATACTTACTCAAATACTTACTCAATACGATACTCAAGTGTATTGATTTTTTTTCTTTCACCGCTAAAATCTACTAATATGTTTTTATATCCAACACATTTTTATGCAGAACCCCATATAACCTCAACCAGTAAATATCAGTTGACTTGTTTATTGTATAGCTCTATATGACATACAATGTCTCAAAACACTTTTAAGGAGACCAGTAAAACCTTAGCAACTCTGTTATTATCCAGTGGAGTCAAATGAGGACAGATAGTGATTTAATACGCTTTTTGGGTGCATTGTACTTATATTTTCCCATTCATTCCTGAATATACAGTTATACACATCTGAAGTACTGCCTCGCACATATACTTTTTTCAGTGTCAGAACCTTTGTTTTCACACCAGAACGGATATATGAAAGTTACCATCTTATCTGAGACAAGTTTCAAGAAGCAAATCAAAAACAAAATGTATCTTTCAGGTAAAGCTATACTCCTCCCTGAGAAACTAATCAAGTAAAGCTGCACCAAGATAGTAATTTGTGCTCCCAAATTAAACTTCCATGTCCCTTAGTTTCAGTTTTGACTGCATCTACTGTAACAGCCTAGTGTGAAAGGAACATACACACACTCTAAATGATGTGTCCTAGGCCTAGGTTTTATGACCCTCACTGCTTACCAAATAGGTGGAGTGAGTTGTAACTCTGCGTTTGTCTGCAGATCACTGCCTTTCCTTTTGTTGATTTTCCAGCTCAGCCTTATGCTGAGTCGTATGACATGTGTTTGCCCCAGTGTGTGGTCCCGGCCCTGCTGTGCGCCGACTCTACCATTCTCCCAGCTCTCTTGTCTGCTTCAGTGACTCTCTGTTACCTAGGGCCCAGTACAGCAGGTCACAGTCAGCATTGTTCAGAAATAAATTCGGATATGATCTGAGGTAAGGCTACGTTATAGTATAAAAGATAGGTAGGCTATCTCAGCTTGATTACAGCTTCAAGGATTTCCAGTTTATTAAAATTTCTGTTAAAGCCCCAGGTTCGCCGAACCTATTTTGAAGATAAATTGAAGGCCAACAGTGGCATTATTACAAAATATCCTTTTAAAATATCAATTACAGTTCATAGACTGAATTTGTGATTAAATGTTCACCTTCCATACTTATTGTAGTTGTGCATGCACCGTTATCCTGTGTAATAATGGGTTTATTACTGACATTTTAGGTTTGCTTACTTTGAGTTTATCTGGTAGCTAACTTAGCTGAACTGTGTTTACTACCTGTCTGTATTATTTTTGTGATCACAATGGTAATTATCGGAAGAAAATATGTCAAAGTCTATTAAAATAGAATCCAAAGTTTTCTCCCTGGAAGAGGTATTCTTTACTTACTAATTGATAAAACAGTTACCGCACGGCAAAATTACCTTGCTGTGTGATGTAGCCCCACTGCTGGTAATTTCCCGGAAGCTTGATAAGCCTAATATTTAATTTAATAAAAACGTTAAGATTCCTTGTCACGCTAGTGGAGTCTAACTTGTGATTGTGGCATTTCTGGTTGTTTTTATTTCATGGATACAAGCCTAGAGGCAGCAAATTGTTGTATTATTTAAAAAAAAAAAATGTATGCGCGACAAAGACAATGCACTTTATTTTGCATATTAGAAATCAATTTGGCAGTTATTGTGTATACTATACCTCCCCTTAGTGCAGAATTGTCCAGGTTAGAATCAGGAGCTATTTATTTTTTATTTTTAGTGACACCCACTGAGACTCTTGAAACAAATCCATCTAAAGTAGCTACCACCAGTTTCCATCATTCCTGTTTGGTTTTCATTTCATAGTGAAACTTACAGTTTCAAACAATGACTCAGGAACTGGGCCCACTGGGCTGGATATTTTTAAACCAAACACAGACCAGCCACTTCTGCTTTTGGAATCTCAATTTCTCACATCCAGCAAGATTTTCTCCTTGACTAGCAGCTTTTCAACAGACTTCTCTGTGGCTCAGCCTGAGTTTCCATTTTAGCCAACAGCTCAAGACTGGCTTTTCTGCTGATGCTGCTGGAGCTACTACATGTTGATCTCTTCATAACCCAACTGCTGGTGTGTCAGCTCTGCCAAATGTGCAGTAGATCTGTGGCTTTTTCTGTCTCTCTCTGTTTTATTACTACCAATGGTCCATTCATTCGTTTTATTTATGATAAGGACTTTGTCACTTGCCATGGATTATTATGTTATGAGCGAGAAGCTATGGGTAAACACGATATGCGTGTGGACACAGAAAGGGGAAGGATGTTAGCAGTGCAGAGAGCTGAATTGGCTGCTGAGAATAGCTCTTCTCATCAGTGATCAAAATAGTAATGAACCAGTACTTCCAGAAAATTATTCTTAATAAGACACAATCAGGATAAATAATTGGTTCATATTAATGCAAGGGTTACTTCTCACTGATGAGCTTCAATGAGCTTCCAAAGTGTTGAATAGACAGTTAGCCTACTGGGGGAAACTCTTTAGGTCAGCTTATCCTGTATGTGCTGTTAGCACTCTGACCTGACAGTTGTATGGTGGTGTTTGTTGATTATGAGCATTTCTAGTTGCCTTACATTAAAAGTCACAAAACAAAACCGAATAAATATTTTATTGCATGCCGACACATAAACAGCGGTAGCCATTCTAAGCATCTGCCCTGGATGCATCTGTTCATGACCAGTCCCACAGGAATATTGCAGAAAAGTATTTTTTTAACAACTTTTTAGATTCTAACTAAACCATTTAGAGTAAATGTAGTTCAAAGATGTAATATGCAGTAGAGGTGTGAATCTTCACTGATCCCGATTTGATTATGATTATCATGTCAGCGATTCAATTCGATTCGATATCTTGATGCATCACGATGTATCACAATGCGTCAAATACATTTTTCTATTAAAGCCATGTAGGATATTTAATTCATAGCTTTTCAAGCTTCAAAAACAAAACATTCTGCAGTGCTCTAATACTAAATAAATTGGATACATAAAACTACAGCACTGAGCACATGGCACTTCCTGAATGTGCAAAACATAACAGAATATGTAAACAGCAATGTTGTTAGGCCTACATGAAATTGTAAACCGAAATAATCGATTATGAGCCTGCTGATTATCGATGCAGCATCGTCCATGTCCACGATTCGATGCATCGATTATTTGATTAATTTCAACACCTCTAATATGCAGTGCTTCCCTCGAAACAATGTACAGACTACTGCAAAAGTAATCTCTCTCAATCTTCATTTATGACCCGTTTTTTTTACCTTAAATATCTTAAATGTGCCTGCAGCATAATGAAGATTACTGCTGTGTCTTTGACCTTTTTTAAATGTATAATCTTTTTGCTGCAGAGGTGGATTTTATCTCTCCAGAAATTAGAAATTAGTTTACCTTCAATCTTTAGTTTTAGTGAGCATGCAGTAAAATGAGATGGCTTAAATTTACAATTGCTGCATCATCAGGCCTGTCACTGAAACAAAATTTGTCTGTGTGTGTTTGCAGCAGGCAGTGGTATAATTTTGTTGTTTTGGAAGGATATATATTGTAGGGCGTGCTCTAATGCCTTATCTCAGACAGGCAGACCTGGTGGTGAGTAAAAGCTGAATTGTGGAGTATATCGCTGCCAACACAGGCTGTTTTACAAATGTCAAACCCTGAGCCTTTCAGGCCTTGTCTCATTTGATCTCATCATGTGCCTTAAATGTGTCCGAGATTAACCCGACATGTTTGAAAGAAAATTGCATAAGAAAATAACAACAAATTGGCGAAAGAAACCTACAACACTGACGTGACAGAACTAATTATGTAACTCAAAGCATGACTACGACGGTTACAAAGTAAAGCACTAACCAGGTAAAGGGGCTCAATCCCTTGAGAGAACGCATGCTAAAAACGTATGCACACACTCATGGACAGGCACCTTTTGATAAAAGTGTACCAAATGGAATGGAGCGTGAGTTCACACAGAGAACAGCCCAGCTGTGTGGGCAAAATGAGTTACTAAAGCCTTCAGTCTGGAGTAATTTCGTTAGTGCCACAGATGCCAAGTTCTTGTAAATCAGAATAACACTTGGAAGTGTCTTTGTAGTCGTCTGTCTCTGCCATCATGTTTCTTTACACGATCTTGCTGTCTTTTATGACAGTCTTTAAAGGAATGAGAGGGAAGAGTTGAATGTAGATGTGGGTTGTCAAGCTGCCAGTCGTGGCAAAGCAGACCTTGAACAAAAAGGCACTTAGTAAAGGGCAGACCGATGGGAACATCAAATTAACAATCAACATTGCACTGCATTGAAGATAATAGTTATGAAACAGTAGCCAAAGTGTGGTCTACACCAAAACGGAACAGCTGTTGGGCTGTTGTTTGCATGAAGAGAAGAAACGTACAGAGAAAGGAGGAGCATCCTCTGTCACATTTATCAAAATCATCTGCGTTGGGCATGAAGTCAAGTCTACAAACTACTTTAAAACACACCATAGCATCTCCAGCACTTGTGATATCACACAACAGACGGAGAAGCTTGCCAAGAGTGAATTTGCCTGCTCAGAGGGACTCTTACCCTGAGGGTGGATTGTTTGAATCCAGATTCGTTTAGACTTGCCATCAGTGGGTTAGGAGAGGGAATGAAAACAATTTTCTTCAGTCCTCAGTGGCTACTTCTGAGGTGCATTGAGCAAGGACTTCAGAGTGGAGTATGACCCTGCCTACCCATGTTGGAGAACATGTGGTCATACAGGCTGATGTCAGGGAATTTGAGGCATAAATGTGAAGCAGAGTGATGCCTTTTAAAAATAAAATGTAGGAGTATAAAATTCACCTTTTTGGCTTACCTGCCAGAAAACTAAAAATTACCTGTAATGTACATTTGAAGTAATTTTTCATTCAAAAATGTTTAAATATGCGACTTTGCAAAACTTTAGACCTGACTGGTATGGGTAGAGCATTAACACACTATTTATGTTTTTGTTTTGGCTGGCTTTCAGAGTGTACCCTACAGTACATTGGCCCCCTCAGTGGCATGCATAAACTGTGCACTATACAGAAAGTAGTCTGTATCAGAACTGACCTACCACTACTGGTCAAAATCTAATTTTACTAGCCTTTTGGAACCTAGTGGGTCTTCATTTTGAAGTCATTTCTGGTTCATTTTAGTATTTAGTCATTAAATATTCATTTTAGGATTCTGTCATCTTTGTTAGATAGTCAAAATTGATGGGAAAGAGACATTGAATTTTGGCTTTGAATTGAAGGTGTGATACAGTGATTTGTTTTCGCTTTTATTTTTCACATTTTAGTTTAACTTAATTAAATTTGCTATTGTTCAAAGGAAGTCGGGATATGATCTTGTTCATGATCAGACTATAATGGGCCAGTCACATTGTTCAAGCTTTAGTGCGTAACGTTTTGATATTAACAAACTAATGTCTGTTACATTCAAACCATTGTCAAATGAGTTGCTTCAAAGCTAATAAAGCTAAAACTCTCTGTATTTCTCAGTATGGCTATGTTCAGAAGATTGTGGTGTCCAGTGACTTTCCAGAGTGAAGATAATTACCTCTTCTGAAGAGTCCATCATGTTTTTTTTAATGTCCTCCTTGGCTACTAGCAACTGCATGGATGAGGGCGGGGTGCTTGGTCATGGAAGGCTTGTATCATGTAGAAGTGCTGACAGTTGTTGTCATTACTTAGAATTGCTCATGGGGGCGGCAGAAACTACACACTATAGCTTTAAAAAAGTAATTCAAATTGCATCAGAAAACCTGATTGAGTCTTTCGTCACTTTTATTTTTGAAACTAAAGGGCAGATCCTATTTTCTAAAGTGAGACACTCCGCTGGGAAAGGAGGGACTACATGGTAGACTGTCATGTCTCTTAACCGTCCATGGTGCTGGCTGACTTCCTGAGAGGACAGCAACTAAACTGTCAGTGCTTTTTAGCTGCAGTTCACCTCAGCCTAGGTCTATAAGTTGATGGACACGCTAGGGATATAACCTTGGCTGCAATGTTTGTACTGTATATGAAATTCAATTTTTTTTTGGTCAAATGTCTTTTATAATGCAATAGTTTGCAACCCGTGCAATCTGATGCTCAATACATGGTTTCAAAACTAGAACAAGCTTGCAGCTGTTAAATATCCACATTCACAATATGAAAGTCTGTTGGTCAGAGCCAATGTGCTACAATGTGACAAAATGTGTTTAATGGTGATTATGTATGATGGAGAGGTGCTAAGAAGGGAAATCAGAGACGGGGACAAAAAGGTAGAAAGGTTTTTGCATATCTCATTTAGCAAAACAATGTGATTCTTTTTCCTTTCTATAACGTCAAGCGTCCCCAGAAGCTCATACTCTATCATGTGGGAAAAATAAATTATATTTTTTTCTATACTTATTTCTTCCTCAAAAACAACTGTCAGTGTACCCTTGAGCAAGGTACAATGTGTCAGTGTGGTTGTATTTGAGAATGATGAACAGCTTTGTTGCACTGTTCCTGGCTGTTGAGTCTGTTTTTATCAGCAGATGTTTATCTGTGTTGTATGTAGGCTTTGCAGTTCTGTGAAGTCTCCTAGCAACCATTCTTAAAGATAGTCTGGAGAGAATTTGATGTGTGGAATAGTGGCTAAATATATTTCAACCATGCTACAAAGAAAGAGAGATATACAATAAATCCAGTTCAAAGTAAATTCCCTAAAAAACAAACAAAAAAACAACAACAAAGTAACCTGAACTTGGTACATAGTCTGTACTGATCTGTTAACCTGAACATGTCTTTGACTTTATTAGCTGGCCAATGAGGCAGTAAACAACAACCAATGTTTAATTTGTCACAGGTACCGTTTTAAATACTCTGACCTAGTATTGTTTGGAATTTTATATTATGGTGCCATGTACTGATCCCAAGATACACTACGCTTTTCAATCTTAATTTGTGAAAGTGAACTTGTGTCATATATAACAAAATATGGCAAACTTCCGAGTATGTCAGTGTTGCGCGCATAAGCCGCACAAGCACTTGAAAAACAAAAAAAAAACGAGACCACAAATCTGGCCAGGCAATGCCACCGTTCACGAGCCACTTTTTGGTTGTAGCTGGCTGTTTGTAGCTTTTGTGCGATTGACAAGGAGTCAGTGGAGGTTAGCAGAAAAGCTAGCATGTAAGTCATGTAGAATTTTAACATATTAAAGTGACCATTTTAGAGACAAACAGCACAGGAGTTTACAGTTTAATTTGTTTACCAAAAGAAGCCATATTTCTCAAATCTTAAATGTACAATTTAACCTAAATGAAACTCACTGTCTAAAATTTTTAAGACTTTTTAAATAATAAAAAAGAAAGAGGTAGACGACTACGAATATGAATCTGACATTTGACAGATTTGATTCTCATCCTTAAACCTTCTCTCTCCCATTTGCAGGGCTGCTTTTGCCCTTACAAAGCCGCTCAAGATGAACATGGTGAAGAGGATCATGGGGCGGCCGAGGCAGGAGGAGTGCAGCCCCCAGGACAATGCTCTGGGCCTGATGCACCTGCGACGCCTCTTCTCCGAACTGTGCCACCCTCCTCGCCACATGACCCAGAAGGAGCAGGAGGAGAAGCTCTACATGATGCTTCCCGTATTCAACAGGGTAAGTAGCAACGGGAGTGGATGGGTGGGGGTGGGGGTGTGGTGGGGGCTGGAGGCAGTTTAAACACAGCCAGATGAATGTTGACGGTCTCAATTACAATTCTGCTCTACAGGAACTAATATCTATTCTCAGGACTCTTAGTAGACAGTTTGCCGAAAAGCATTCATTTGGGTTTTGTGATGTATGAAGCTGGTAGGCCTGCACGATTCGGGGATAACTATTTTTAGCTTAGAATTGATCTCACGATTCTCTGCCACGATTTGTTTCTCACGAAGTGTAATGTTTATTGCACACATGAACCATGACAAAATAAAACAAATTGGCAGTACCAAACATAGATTTATTTTGGCACCTATAGCACATTGCGCATCACCACAAACCTGTAAACATAGAGGCTTCAATGAATAAAGACAATAAAAAAAACTAAAAAGTATAAAAAGTACATACTGGCCATTTTAGTACAGTAGGCTACCAAAAATAGTGACATATAACACATTGAACTAAATATGGCCCTGATACAGGCTCTATCTGAAATACTTTCAATAAATTAATTGAAGGAGAAAAAAAAAATCATTTAAGTCATTTAAAAATTAAACGGGTGAATCGAGATCAGGATTTTATAACGATTTATCGTGCAGTCCTAGAAGCTGGTGTTAGTTGTTCATGGAAAACATTGATTGTTGTCAGGCTCATGGACTCATGTTACAGACAAGTTGGTGCTCCATCAATTGCCAGTGCTTTGTACACCATAGAGGTAATAGAAACTATGGATGGATTGATATGAACTCAATAAATAAGGTTTCAGCTTGGATCTGTTTGGCATTAAAATCCAGTGGGTAACTGCTCATTTTCATACACATCAGACAAGACGCCTCACAGATTCTGTTTCAACAGCCTGCAGCTAAATCTGATGGAAATGAGCCTGTTGGCGTGTGCCGGTGTGTTGACTTTATGGCTTACGCTTAGCTAAATAGAGCACAGTGAGATAAAAATGCTTTAGTGTGGCTTTGGGTTACATATATTTACTGTATCTAGCATGAAAATGATCAAACTACTGTTCATAGAATCATACTTTACCATAATGATGATTAAAGCTTGAGCTTCTTGATAAAGTAAATTGGACAAATGACTGATTGTGCAAGCATAAAATGGATACGTAACTAAAGGGGTAGGGTATATAAATGGGAAGTCATGCAGGGAAGCTTTAAATAGGAAAAGGAATAGATACATGTATTAAAATATCTGTGTATATCTAACAAAGCAGGGAATGCAGGACTCGGTGAAATGATTCTAATATTTACAGTCTATCTTTTTAGCTGCTACTGCAAACAGCCCTGTTGAGTGTTCTCATCAAACTGGAGAGCCCTACCAAGGGTCTCTTGACTTGTCAGCTAATTACCCAGCGCTGGCTGTGATTCACTCACTGGTGGCATAAATCATGTCAGAATTGAAAAGTAGAGTTCTCCCGGTGCAGCCAGACGCCAGGCTCCAGGCCTACTTTCATGTCGGATTTGCTGGGTAAATAAATACATGATGAGTTGTTGTTGAATGAAGTGAAGTTTATCTTCGACCTGCTCCCCCAGCTGCAGATAGCTCTGTGGTTGTAAAATTAGGACATGGCAGGAAAAAAACCCCAGAGAGATGTATTGTAAACCAGTAAGCCTTGATGATTCCTGTGTGTTACTGCTTGATGTGATTACAGCTGTTATTGTGTTTGAACTGTTGAGCTGCAGGCTTTCACAGCAATTAATATCAGTAAACAGTAAAATGTCTCTATGGCTGATTTGTCCCTCGTTATAAAGGCATAAACGTTTCTTCTTTTTATTGTAGGGTGACCTATAAAAGTATGACTCCGTCTTTTTTACTACCTGAGTTTTTCTTTATTTTTAATTTTTTTTTTTTGATTTAACCAAAGCTGATCTGTCTGCTTTAGGTGTTTGGCAACGCTCCACCCAGCAGCATGACGGAGAAGTTCTCCGACCTGCTGCAGTTCACCACCCAGGTCTCACGGCTCATGGTGACCGAGATCAGACGAAGAGCCTCTAATAAATCCACAGGTGAGCCCTCTGCCACATAGATTTATACCGATAAAAATGTAATAGGAAGCACTAGGAAACATCAATTTATCATTTCTTTGGCATCCGTTGTGGTTATTAACCGGTATTTTAACCGGTTTGCTTCTTGTCACAAAGATGATCCAGTTGTTCCAGTCCCCCCTCTTTGAGTTTGCTTGTTCTCCCTTTGGCTTTACTGATAAATACATAGATTTTGTGATGTGCAGAACATAGAATTTTTTTTTTATAACTGACAAAAATGTCTAATTTTACATTTAAGATGAGCTGTACACACAGTGTGTGTGTGTATATATATATTTATATTTATATATTTATTTATTACAAAAAGGGACCAATGCAATGTGTGTTTAATCTGCCATTAAGGGTTAGTTTTCACTACAGGTGAGCCAGCAGCATCTCCTCAAAGCTATAACTGTAGTGGCAGCTTTGACTGTGGCTTCCCCACAGGAAAGACTTTTTAACATCACGGTCTAAACACACACTCCTCCAGCTGCTCACCAGGTCTCTTTAGATTGAGTCAGTTCTTGAGTCAGGCTTGACTTTTGCCATACTGTGTCATCATCAAAACCAGTGGCTTTGATTAGCTCAAAATCAAATGAAAAAACGGCACCGGACTGAAGCTCATCTTGTAGGTAGGTTATAAAACCAACATTTTCAAATCTAAAGCTGACAGAATGTGTGTGATACAATGCAAAACTACAATCTGTTATCCACTGCTGCCCCCTCCTCCGCGCAGATCAACGTTGTATTAATGTTGTGCGACTCTACACCTGTCAGTGATGAACATTACGACAATTAATATGTGTGCTGGAATCCCAATACCAGTTATATACAGCATAATCATAATCTCATTCTTTTATTAAAGAGGGGAATTTAAATTATCATACAGAATTGCTGTGGCGGACACAGGTTAATGAGGACAGCCGGGCTATTGCTTAGTGCTCACTAGCTAACATTTTCTAGCTAGCTAACATGTTAGGTACCTTATAGTTTGGGCTCCTGTCCCAACCTACCTATAATCTTCATGCTATCACAAGAAATATTAGTGACTCTTAGTAAACCTTGTGGTTCTGAATCATTAGTTAAAGGTCCCATGACATGGTGCTCTTTGGATGCTTTTATATAGACCTTAGTGGTCCCCTAATACTGTATCTGAAGTCTCTTTCTCGAAATTCAGCCTTGGTGCAGAATTACAGCCACTAGAGCCAGTCCCACAGTGAGCTTTCCTTAGGATGTGCCATTTCTGTGTCTGTAGCTATTGAGGAGAAGAGAAGGGGGCAAGGTGGAGGGTGGGGGTGTGGCCTTGACCAACTGCCACTTTGCTCGTTTGAAAGCCATGATATGTCTCTCTCTCTCATGGGTGGGCCAAATTCTCTGGGCGGGCAAAACAGAGGAAGGGGGAGATAATCCCTTGCCTTATGACCTCATAAGGAGAAGATTCCAGATCGGCCCATCTGAGTTTTCATTTTCTCAAAGGCAGAGCAGGATACCCAGGGCTCGGTTTACACCTATCGCCATTTCTAGCCACTGGGGGACCATAGGCAGGCTGGGGGAACACATATTAATGTTAAAAAACCTCATAAAGTGAAATTGTCATGCCATGGGACCTTTAAATGTCTGCATGAAAAAAAGGGTAGAATAGAAACTTAAGAAAAAAGCCAGCTTCACATGTGAGCAGAACTACAAGGAGCTTCAATAAGAGGTTAGATAACTTAGATAGGCTAGCTAGCATATAAATATTAGCAAGCCTTGTTAGGTTGAATAAGAATTATTTAATGGTTTTAGTGTCCACCAGCTACAGGAGCCACGTGTGACATCTGGCTTGCCACCTTCTTTTCCATACTGTTATCTTAAAACATACAGTATAGTCCATTTCACCTGTCCTGTGTGCATAATTGAAGAGTGGAATATTCTTCTCTAATTCATCTGCAAAAGATTTGTTCCTGGGTGCCCGGATAGCTCAGTTGGTAGAGCGGGCGCCCATATATAGAGTGGGCCGGGGTTCCAATCCGACCTACAGCCCTTTGCTGCATGTCATCCGCCCCCTCCCTTTTCATGTCTTCAACTGTCCTGTAAAATAAAGGCCAAAAAATGCCCAAAAAATAATCTCCTCCTTCACTGTGTATAAACAGGTGAATATGTACACGTTTTTATCCGCCTGCAGAAGTGCGTGTTAGATAAGACCCGTCATGTCCACCAAGATGATTTATTTGTTACCTGCGTAACTGATCATTGTTCCTGCAGCCCATTTACCTGCCCCAATGAGCTGTCACTTTCCATCTAGTTAACTGTACGTTAATGTGTGCGTGTGTGTTTATTATGCGTTTGCTTTTCCAGAGGCAGCCAGTCGCGCCATAGTCCAGTTCCTGGAGGTGAACCAGAGTGAGGAGGCGAGTCGTGGCTGGATGCTCCTGACCACCATCAACCTGCTGGCCTCCTCCGGACAGGTTGGTAGAATAACCACCATGCTCATTTGCATCACAATGTTCTTTTCGTGCTCAAGTGCTCCACGTTATAAAATGCGTATGGGTTTCTGTGTGATTGACGTCATGTTTTTCTGTTTGTCGCCTTGTTTTTTTGTGTTTTTAAGGATTGCTCTCATACATGTGAGTGTAGATGTAAGATGAATCGGAGGAAATAAAAGAGGTTTCTCAGCATTCCTTCTCTCTTTGACCCATTTGCATCTCCCCTCTTTGATCTCTCAGCAGAAAATAGATCAGCCTCTGTAAGAAATGAGAAACAGGCTCTTGAGCACAAGTAAATTCCCCACCTGACCCCATCTTATTCCCCCTAGTCATTTGTAAATCTGCTTTACTGCACTGAATGAAGGAGTTGATGCTGCTATATCATGTTGGTTCTCTACTTATAGCCTTTCTACTGCTGCTTCTGTAGGTCACTAGATAGTCATATTTTCAAATTTGCATGCAATGAGAAAATTTGGTCACCATGCGCTAGCCCACGTAATTCAGAATCTTAACATGGCAGCTTCTTGGGCTCCTGGTTTAAAGGTTAGATATTGAGGCCTTGTTTTGCTTTGTGCCCTATGCTCTTGCACTATGGCCAGCAGACATCTTTTGAACTTTTCGGCCTCCATTCCTCTGGAGGTCTCGAGGGGAGCGTTGCTGTCAGCTGGCCGGCTGGCTGCTTTTCCTGCTCCGTTGCACACCAGAAATTCACTGTTGTTGTTGTGGAGTCAAACGCTTCCTCTCTCCTTCTGCAGACTAAAACCCCTTAAATCCACTCTGCTTTTCCTATTTTTGTCAAAACACACACACACACACACACACACACACACACACACACACAAAAAAACCGTATCCATTGTAGAAGTCTTTCGCTATAGGTTTACTCAAGCACTTCTATGTACACATTTATTTAAGGGAACATTTGTGTAAGATGAGGTATAGTACAGTTTGTGTCGATACTAGTTTGTTTCTGCTGCATTGTTTTCAAAACCGTGTTCTCTGCAGTATTAATGCCAAAAAGTTGAAGTGTAAATGCCTCAAGGGGGGGACATTATATTGCCACTGCTTGCTGTGTTTGCAGCTATTTGAAAATACACACATTCAGGCTTTTATGTGTAAAAGCCTGCAGAAAGCAAACCCTCTACTGTCAGGGAATAGAAACCAAGGTTTATTTTTGCTTTAACTCACACTTGTCTGAAGTGGCCTCCCTGTTGCCCACAGCAAACCTCAAACACTTGAGGATATAAATCGCTAGCATGTCACTGAAATGAAGTTTTCTGTTAGAGGCTTGTTCAGTGAGTTTTTTTTTTAATAAATGCATTGTTGTACATTTCTTTTCGCTGAAGGATCCTGTCCGTTGTA